>NC_086337.1:36435311-36696050 GCF_032445375.1 Bacillus rossius redtenbacheri | reverse complement strand
TGATTAGCGCGTTCAACAAACAAACAAACTTTCAGCTTTATATTAGTATAGATTTAGTCGTCCAGTTAACGAAATTACGGAGTGTCATTTATTACGGAAACAGAGAAACTTAATGAAACTACAAAAAATATTGTGTGTATCACCGTTTTGTACAATAGATCTAGCTTATATAAAATTAAGGCAAACCTTTAGTACAGTACTTAAAATAAATATAAACATTGGCAATTATTTTAAAAATTAAAAAAACAAGGGATTATAAACATGTATATACATACATATATTTTATTTAAAGGTAAGTTGGTTAGTTACTGTATAGGATTGAATGATGATTTTTTTTGACGTGACAACGTCTAATAAATCGATGAATGCCGGCTGCACGCACGAAAAAGTGTTCCACTACGGATGTCCCACTACGGATTTGTACTGTTTGCTCATTGTACGCATGCGTGGAATCTCTCTTCATGCTCATTGTACGCATGCGTGGCATCTCTCTTCCACTTTATTGGAACGACCATTGGTTTGACTTTTCAATCATATTTTCGTCGTTTGAATTATTAATATTATGTAATTTAACGATCGTCCACCGATTTTCAGCACAATCGGTACGGTTATTTAAAAGTAATGTTGAATATTCAAATACGTTTTGAACCAACAATGGTGTTTTACAGTTACACATAATAATTCAAATTACAACCGGGATCTTTTGCACAATGCTTTAAAAAATATTGTAACACATTATAAATACGTTTGGTGTATTTGGGATGCGTATTTGTTATTAAATCGAGTTATAAAAACGAAATAATATTATTCCCCTACCGTGAACAAAATT
Organism: Bacillus rossius redtenbacheri; assembly: GCF_032445375.1. NCBI lineage: Eukaryota > Metazoa > Arthropoda > Insecta > Phasmatodea > Bacillidae > Bacillus > Bacillus rossius. Next base: position 36,695,221 of record NC_086337.1, on the reverse strand, counting down.
TTTATACATATATATATAACATCTGAAACTACCTATTATCAAATATGGCTTCGTGGCTGAGCGGTCAGCGGCGCTTTCTTCTAATTTTAAGGTTGTCGGTTCGAATCCCGGCAAGTGCGAAATTTTGTTTTGTACTTTTAAAAATAAATACGGCGCACGTGACATTTCAAAAGTAATAAATATATTTGATTAATGAATACAAATAAAAGTAAATTTATTAATTAAATTGTACATTTCATTTCACTCCTTTGTATCCATACAAAATAGTGATAATTCAATAAAAAATATTCAATTTTATTCATAAAAGTATGCAGAGGTAGATTTTATAATACAAAAGATAGAAAAATTAAAAAAAAATTCTTCCTCAAAGAATATAAAATATTTAATGCCTAAATGGTTTGGTTGCAAAAACCTATTACGGCTCAGTCTCAGGCCGAATATGATATTTCCTTTTCTCCTGGATCAATCATTTCATCAATGTTTTGTTATGACGTTGTCACGTTAAAATATCGTCCGTAAACCGACTTTACAGACAACCAATTTTTTGTAGACATAATCTGGCATAAACATAATCACGTTTGTTTTCGTCGTGTTAACGTTGTTTGGATGTGATTACTGATGGTGTGTGCAGGCATTGGCAGCACTGAGGTTCATTAACCCAGGGGTGCCCACAAGGGGGGGGGGGGGGGGTAACGACGCAGACTGCGTCATTAAAATTTCAGGGGGGGGGGGGTGGTGGTTAAAAAAAACGAGATTAATGTATATATTATTTACATAATTATAGCTTCTAATGTGAAAATACGTTTCTGGTGCTTTGATAATTGAAAGGGATCTTGTAAATCAAATTGGCAACCCCGCACTTTCCTCAACAAAAGCAGTTTGGCATCTGTCGGTTCAGGATGGAAATATTACCTGACATGACCAAAATTATTATTAGAAAATCAGTTTTAGTTAATGCAAAATGTGATAAAATATAATACTAAAAAAGTATAATATTATAAAATAATTGAGTAAATCATTGAGAAAATGGCATAAAAAATTTCGGGGGGGGGGGTGGGGGGGTGAGTCATAGTGTTTGGGAGGGGGAGGGGGGCACCTCTGATTAACCGCCAGGGTTAAAGCCACGAGAGTCGTGTTCCAACGGGCGTAACTCGATGCTGTGGAAGTATCGATACATTACCTACGTCCAGAACGGACCAAAGGATCGAAAGAAAAAAAAGGACGGGGTGCCCATGTCCTTCGCGAGGCCGCTCGCGCGCCTTACAAGGAGGAAGGCGTCGTTGACCGACTATCCTCGCTCCGGGGCCGCCCACAGCCGGCGGCGCGTGTGTCGCCGTTCGTCCCATCCGCGGCACCACCGGAGTCGCTCCCGTAATCACCGCCGCCGCCGCCGCCGCCGCCGCCGCCGCCGCCGCCGCCGGACGGGAGAATGCTTATTAAGCAAGCGGCTTGCGAAACGCGGCGGAGCTCGGGCTACCGCGCCGGCCATTTTTTTTTCCTTTTACTACCGACGCACCTGTCGTGAACAAGCCTCGTCATTGAAAATTCCACACCTCTTTTTCGGTGTACTGCGAACGTAATTTATTCTCGTTTTCATAAAGAATATTTCTTAAACCAACGTCGAAAATTGAGTTGGCTTAAAAAATTTAAGTTTTTAAACTTTCAATATTCCATTCCAAACACCCCTTATTCTCTAGGGGCCAATCTGTAACACCTCCTCCCCCCCCCCTTTTTTTTTGAAAACGTTTTTATGTAACATCTCCATTGTGCTATAGCTTTGTCAGATTATTGATATTTCCTGTAAACCCTCACATAGAATATCTCTAGCAACGCTATTAATCATTGTTTGTATCCTTCTAAAAAAAAAAAAAAAAAGAGAGAGAGAGAGAAGAAGCTGATTTGTAAGATCTAACCTTTATAATTTCGCGACAATTTTATTTTAAAGTAAATTTATCTCATAAAAGACCCATCGCTTTTTAATCAAAGATTTACTTCTATGGTTGAATATGGATTAACTTGGGAATGACTGAGCACTTGACCAATCATCGCTAAAAATGTGTCTTGGAGCGCAAATACTGTCGCTGTTTACCCTATGCCATCGACATAATTTTATGTTTATGCGAAGCAGTGATAGCGGAATGCGTACGTTTTTATCAATCAAATTAATCCCAAGGGAGGGGGGGGGGGGCAACCCACGTGATGGAAGACGTATTGATGTTTCTTCACCTTCGATTACTTGGAACAACAACGCCCTTACACAGAAATGCTTTCGTTTTTTTTTAATCCCATCCCCTCCCCACTTGAGCCCACCACGAGGCTGGGGAGACATGTTTCTCGCGATGTCGCCGTGTGGAATGCAAAGTTCAGATGGAGCATGGCGGAAAGGCAGGAAGTATAAAGGGGGGGAAGAGGGAATAATTTTGAAAAAAAGAAAAGAAAAAAAGAAACCCAGTCCTTGAATTGTTTTTTTTTGTCTTCCGGATTCTTTAAAGCGCCCGGGATTTTTTTTTTTTTCCTATCTCTGGCGGATATTTTGCATCGGGGCGGAGCCGTCGGCGTCAGAAGTTCTTACCGGCGGCGTCGGCTTCTGGGTGTTTTCCGAGGTCTGCGTCGCAGGTGGCTGTCCGCCGTGCAGACGTGGGGGCCGCGCCCCGTCTGGTCCCCCCCCCCCCCCCCTCGCTAGAGTGGGGGAGGGGGAACGACCCCTCCCCCTCCCTCCCTCCCTTCCCGGGTGGCGCCATCCGCAGGTATTCAAATGAGGCGGCCCCAGCGCGCCCACTTGGGGCAGTCCGGCACGAGGTCGACGGAGGAGTGGGGGGTGAGGTGATGAAGGGGGAGGATATGGTCTTGTATCGCCGTGCCGTCTCGGAAGGAAGGGTTGCAGCGGGCAAGGGAGGCAGCTTCGCCCCGAAACACACCGGAAGGAAACAACCGCCGGCCGAAAGGCGCTCAAGGAAGTCGATCGATGGACGTCTTCGGCAACAGATGGCGCGGTGCCGCCTCTCCATCCTTCTCCCCCCGTCGGGAGTTCGTCGACCGCCTCCCGGCGCTGAAAAACCTGCCCCCCCCCCCCTCTTTCTTCACACTCCTCCCGGAACCCCTCCACTCCCCTCCTGCATGTGTGTGTGCGCGTGCGTGCTGTTGTGAAACGTCCCGTGCGCCACGAGCCGCTGAATATTTTTTTTTTTCCTTAAAAAAAAAAACACGATGAATCTTCTTAATTTTTTTTTCGTGCCGCCTCTTAGGTGGTGTTCGCAGGGGCACGTGCCCAAATAAGCTGGGAAAAGGAGGGAGGGGGAAGGAATGTTTTCTTCAGAAATGTGGACGTAGAGGCGGAGCCGTTTGATGGATGAAGAATCCCCGAATTCATCGGCGACCTGTTTTTTTTTTTTTTTTTTTTTTTTTTTTACCGCAAGCGTCGCCCGCGAATGTCGCGTCTCCCGCGTCGCTGCGCCTGTTTTTGTGTCCTCAGGAATGCGATGGCTGTAGGTGTTGATCACAGAGATAAAAAAATTATGAGACGTCAGACTTTTTTAAAATGCCAAAAATTCATCACTTATGTGCAACACTGGTGACAAGCAGAGAATACCTTCGCGCATTGCCCGTTTCCCGTTTCAGAAAATAAGTCGCGTGTAATTGTGCGCTTCCGATTTTAGGGAAAACTAACAAAGTGACACGAAATTTAGTATTAAAAATAAAAAAAAACTTTAACATGCGAACTAAGCTATTGAATTACATATTTCCATGGTACATACACAAAAATGGAGGAAGGATACCAATTGGATGCTAATCTTTAAGGTGTAGTAGAAGATAACGTGTTAAAAGTTTCTTATCACTGAAACGAAATTCGCGCACGTTTACAGCCCTGCGCGCAAATAGGTACTTAGTCGTTGAAACCCCCTTTTAGGTTAAAGTTACAGGATGTGAATATTAGGTCGCGAGACACAGTTGTGAATATTACAATCCAAAATTTCCACTCCAGTCGAGATGATATACCGCGCGTGGATCAGTTTTAAAATCCAGATGTGGACGAGTGCGCATGTGGGTCGGCCGGAAACGTGTGGTTAACCTCTGAGAAACAAGCGCCTTGGACTACAGGTGCCTGTGTTCGTTGTGTAACGGTCTTGTTGAATGCGTTCAGTCCCCGCACGGAAAATTTGTTGTACTTTACAAAACATTCCTTTGGAAATTAGTGGCCAAGATATTTTTTTTTGTAATACTTATTACAAAAAAGATATTGTAACTTGCATGGATATGTTTTTTTTATTGCTTATAAAAATACGTCTTTCGAGATAATAACTAGTATCTCGTACGACAAATGAGCTCATAATTTTATACTATAATTGATGTTTTATTCAAACGTAATTATTTTAAACCATGGAAAAGATAATCCAGTATTCAATAATTGACTTAATTTTGTTTTATTGTTCTTATTAAAGTACGCACTTAATACTGGAAAGCTAATCAGGGGACGGTTACAAATAACTTTTAACTATTGTAATTGAATTGTCAGAAGTAGATTAAAAAAAAAAAAAAAAAAACACTGGTTGCATCCTGTGTTGAGGCGTGTTTTCAATATATTTTTAAGGTTTTTTTTTATCACACTATAATACCTGTGAAATTCCTTTGACGAACTCCTAATTCCTGTCAGGAGGCACACTGATGGGGTCTAAATAATGTCACGTAATGTGGGGAGATGTGCACGAAGATGACTGGCATTTGTACATGTTGTTCTTGCAGCCAGTGCGTGCTCCTATTGAACCACGGTATTACACCTGGTAGCGACAATCGATAGTATCGCCTGCACGCCATTTGGAATATCTGTGGCCTTCGCGACCAGCTAGGCGCCTACAAAAAAAAATGTAAATTTATTTACGTCCTGCTTTATAAACTGATGAGATCGTAAACAAAGGCTTCAGTCGTGGCGCTTTTAAAGATCGCAGAGTCAACAATTTTTATGTAGACAAACTCGTTGATTTTTTTTTTTTTTTTTTTTTTTTTGGATGATTAGAGTAGCCAGGGTTCAGGTTTATAGTTCAAGCCAGTTTCGTCGTTTCTCGCGACGTTCCCTAGATGGGGGGTTCAGAAACGGCGCAGGAAATAAATCTCTCGCGGGGAGACTTGTGGACCGCCCGCCAAGGTCGCGGTCCGTGGCCGACTTGTGGCCTTGCGCGGGCCCCGCCGGCCTGATTTGCAAACCTGCCCGCGAGCCGTCCTTTGCTGGGCCACCGTACGCGTTGTTGGCTGGGAAACAGCTGTCGGATGCTTCCCCCCCGCGGGCCGATCCGCTGGGAGTCCCGGCCAGCAGGCTCGTGGAGACCATAGACTGGCGACGACGTAGACACACTCGTCCCCAAGGTTCGTGGAGACCATAGACTGGCGACGACGTAGACACACTCGTCCCCAAGTCTCGTGGAGACCATAGACTGGCGACGACGTAGACACACTCGTCCCCAAGTCTCGTGGAGACCATAGACTGGCGACGACGTAGACACACTCGTCCCCAAGGCTCGTGGAGACCATAGACTGGCGACGACGTAGACACACTCGTCCCCAAGGCTCGTGGAGACCATAGACTGGCGACGACGTAGACACACTCGTCCCCAAGGCTCGTGGAGACCATAGACTGGCGACGACGTAGACACACTCGTCCCCAAGGTTCGTGGAGACCATAGACTGGCGACGACGTAGACACACTCGTCCCCAAGGTTCGTGGAGACCATAGACTGGCGACGACGTAGACACACTCGTCCCCAAGGCTCGTGGAGACCATAGACTGGCGACGACGTAGACACACTCGTCCCCAATGTTCGTGGAGACCATAGACTGGCGACGACGTAGACACACTCGTCCCCAAGGCTCGTGGAGACCATAGACTGGCGACGACGTAGACACACTCGTCCCCAAGGTTCGTGGAGACCATAGACTGGCGACGACGTAGACACACTCGTCCCCAAGGCTCGTGGAGACCATAGACTGGCGACGACGTAGACACACTCGTCCCCAAGGTTCGTGGAGACTATAGACTGGCGACGACGTAGACACACTCGTCCCCAAGGCTCGTGGAGACCATAGACTGGCGACGACGTAGACACACTCGTCCCCAATGTTCGTGGAGACCATAGACTGGCGACGACGTAGACACACTCGTCCCCAAGGCTCGTGGAGACCATAGACTGGCGACGACGTAGACACACTCGTCCCCAAGGCTCGTGGAGACCATAGACTGGCGACGACGTAGACACACTCGTCCCCAAGGCTCGTGGAGACCATAGACTGGCGACGACGTAGACACACTCGTCCCCAAGGCTCGTGGAGACCATAGACTGGCGACGACGTAGACACACTCGTCCCCAAGGCTCGTGGAGACCATAGACTGGCGACGACGTAGACACACTCGTCCCCAAGGCTCGTGGAGACCATAGACTGGCGACGACGTAGACACACTCGTCCCCAAGGCTCGTGGAGACCATAGACTAATGACGACGTAGACACACTCGTCCCCAAGGCTCGTGGAGACCATAGACTGGCGACGACGTAGACACACTCGTCCCCAAGGCTCGTGGAGACCATAGACTGGCGACGACGTAGACACACTCGTCCCCAAGGCTCGTGGAGACCATAGACTGGCGACGACGTAGACACACTCGTCCCCAAGGCTCGTGGAGACCATAGACTAATGACGACGTAGACACACTCGTCCCCAAGGCTCGTGGAGACCATAGACTAATGACGACGTAGACACACTCGTCCCCAAGGCTCGTGGAGACCATAGACTAATGACGACGTAGACACACTCGTCCCCAAGGCTCGTGGAGACCATAGACTGGCGACGACGTAGACACACTCGTCCCCAAGGCTCGTGGAGACCATAGACTGGCGACGACGTAGACACACTCGTCCCCAAGGCTCGTGGAGACCATAGACTGGCGACGACGTAGACACACTCGTCCCCAAGGCTCGTGGAGACCATAGACTAATGACGACGTAGACACACTCGTCCCCAAGGCTCGTGGAGACCATAGACTAATGACGACGTAGACACACTCGTCCCCAAGGCTCGTGGAGACCATAGACTGGCGACGACGTAGACACACTCGTCCCCAAGGTTCGTGGAGACCATAGACTGGCGACGACGTAGACACACTCGTCCCCAAGGCTCGTGCAGACCATAGACTGGCGACGACGTAGACACACTCGTCCCCAAGGCTCGTGGAGACCATAGACTGGCGACGACGTAGACACACTCGTCCCCAAGGCTCGTGGAGACCATAGACTGGCGACGACGTAGACACACTCGTCCCCAAGGCTCGTGGAGACCATAGACTGGCGACGACGTAGACACACTCGTCCCCAAGGCCCGTGGAGACCATAGACTGGCGACGACGTAGACACACTCGTCCCCAAGGCTTGTGGAGACCATAGAATAGCGACGAATAATTTAGATTTTAAGGTGTGCAGCCAATAAACAAAGGAATATTTACCCACGTACGTAGATTTCTGTGGAGTCTATCCTAGAGGTCTCTGAACCAGCGCCAGTCGCCACTTATCTGCTGTCCATCTCGTACACAGCCGCCGGGAGCTAATGAAGACCTAGTTTTAGAGTGAAAGGCGGCCATTTCTTCCATCTGTGACGTCGGTGTAGAGTAGCTCTCTGACCCACTAGGTGATTATATTGTTATTGGTACTTCCCTTCTCGTAGGTAACCGTGGCCATTAGAGACGGTAGATGGTACAGAACTACACGGAGCAGGAACAAATACTATGAAGGAATAGGCCATGGTATTCCATCCGAGTATTTGTCTGGCGTGATCTCAGGAAACTCCAGGAAACAGAAATTAGGATGTCCAACACCGGGATTCGAACGTGGGTCCAGACACAGTGTACCGTCATGTAAACTGAGGTAGATTTTCTTTTCCAAAGAACTAATGGTGTCTACATGTAATGGAAATCACGAAAAGAACGAAAAAGTAGAGAAACTGAAGGAATAGAGTACCGAAATAAAAAGTAACGCTGTTGTTAGTCAGAAATTTTAATTTACATCTTCTTTTTGCTAGCTTGATTTTTTTTTTAAACGCCTCGCTTCAACTGGAGACAGTTCTCTTAAATCGGTAAAAAAAAAATTATCTCTTAAATGTTTTTAACTTTCCCCCCCCCCCCCCCCCCCCACATTAATCGGCACGTTATTCGGAACAAGTAGACCTTTTACGTTTTATATTTAATTTTGCATATTATGTGTGATATAAAAAAATTATAAAAAACTTTCATAATTTCTGACGAAGTCTTGAATTAGGGTCACCATGTATTAATAGATATCCTGTAACTAGGCGGTAAATCTATGTACCCTCATTTTTCTTAGTAATTACGGAAGAATATTTAGCTGTCGAACAAAAAAAAAACTCTGATAAAGATTTACCTGTCATAAATGTATACTCTTTCAATATATTAACTTTAATTTACTGTACTACTGAATGTTTATTACCGTCGGTAATTTCTTATCCCGCGTTGCATTAGTGCTATGAATTGCCGAGCAACATCGCGTGGATTTCTCCCGCGGAGTCGGGAAGTCGTTGCGGCGGACGGCAGCCCTGACAGCTCGCGTAGTGGCGGGCGTGTTAATTAAAACTTGGTCCCAAAACGAGGAGCGCGAGATCGCGGACTGACTTTCGCGCGGGGCTGTCGTCCCGACATGCAGAAAAACCAGTTCTGCAACACACGCCGAGGCCGGTTGTTAGGAACCCACCCCCTCCCCCACCCCCTCCAACACCCCTCTCGAATGAAATAATCTAGGGTGTCAAGACGTACCGTTATCTCGGCCCGCCCACCGGTTATCTCGGCCCGCCCACCGGTTATCTCGGCCCGCCCACCGGTTATCTCGGCCCGCCCAATGGTTATCTCGGCCCGCCCAATGGTTATCTCGGCACGCCCAATGGTTATCTCGGCCCGCCCACCGGTTATCTCGGCCCGCCCAATGGTTATCTCGGCCCGCCCAATGGTTATCTCGGCCCGCCCAATGGTTATCTCGGCACGCCCAATGGTTATCTCGGCCCGCCCACCGGTTATCTCGGCCCGCCCAATGGTTATCTCGGCCCGCCCAATGGTTATCTCGGCCCGCCCACCGGTTATCTCGGCCCGCCCAATGGTTATCTCGGCACGCCCAATGGTTATCTCGGCCCGCCCAATGGTTATCTCGGCACGCCCAATGGTTATCTCGGCACGCCCAATGGTTATCTCGGCCCGCCCACCGGTTATCTCGGCCCGCCCAATGGTTATCTCGGCCCGCCCAATGGTTATCTCGGCCCGCCCAATGGTTATCTCGGCCCGCCCAATGGTTATCTCGGCACGCCCAATGGTTATCTCGGCCCGCCCACCGGTTATCTCGGCCCGCCCACCGGTTATCTCGGCCCGCCCAATGGTTATCTCGGCCCGCCCAATGGTTATCTCGGCCCGCCCACCGGTTATCTCGGCCCGCCCACCGGTTATCTCGGCCCGCTCAACGGTTATCTCGGCACGCCCACCGGTTATCTCGGCACGCCCACCGGTTATCTAGTTATTATACTATGATGAATCATCGATGAGAACAGAAAATATTTTGTTTCTTGGGTTTCTGTCTTTAATTGCATGTTCGTTTTTTTTAGATTTCAAACGATTTAAAGATACTACACACACCTCTTCGAGGTCACAATTAAAAAGTAACTCAAAAACAGTTTTAGGTAAGCGCTTGCAGCGCCACCTTCGCAAAATAGCGGCTCCTGAAAATAAAAGCTTTTTGTGTTGTGCCATGTGCGAAATGTGACTCTGTAATTTAATATATTTGTACGGTAGTAGTTGAACGTCGAAGTCCCTGACCGTTGGATTGGTCGTAATGGTCGAGACGACAGAGCCCTGTTTCTCTGGTGTCCACTTTCACGCGACATAATGCCATGAGATTTTTTGTCTCTTCCTTTTGGGGCTTTATAAAAGAATCGTGTCTAGGTTCCGCAGCTACCTAATGATTTGCCAGAGTTGAGTCACAGGATTGAAGAGCCTATTGATTCCCTTACTCCGGACGTGTTAACTAAAGTGTGGGAAGAAATGGACTTTAGGTTGGTTGCGTGTCGTATAACTAAAGGTTGATCATTTGAAAGAAAATCTACGTTAGTTTACCTTCAGTTTGATGTGTGATTTGTTATATATGGTTTAAACTGAACTGTTATAGTATACAACTGAAACTGGGATATTATCTTGTGGACACACTGTAATTAAAATTTGCAGGTTGACGATGCCTGATTTCCCCCTTACCACTGCCCATGCGCAGGTCTGTCCGTCTCGGCTGCAGTGGTTGGGAAGCCTAAGATGAACATCAAGTTCTGTCCCTGCCCGAACACGCCCGAATATTCACCTTCGGCCAATCTCGGGTTTATTTATATATATTTATATTTCTGTTTATTTTAATGTAGCTATACTAACCTAAGTGGTTTAATGTAGCTAACCTAACCGACCACTTAATATTCCAATTAGTTTTTCCTGCGCAAAAATTAAACAAATCCCGAGGTTGGTCGAAGGTGAATATTCGGGCGTGTTCGGGCAGGGACAGAACTTGATGTACATCTTAGGCTTCTCGCAGTTGCGGTCGGACCCGCGGAAGCCCGTCGAGCGAAGCAGAAGGCCTTCGACTTCCCACGCGACTCACTACTCCCCCTCCCCCCCCCCCTCCCTGCCCCAGGCGCTCAGTCATGTTGATTTGCCGTGCGCGCGATGTACCTGTCCTTCGGCGACGCCGTAAACCCCCGGCGCTCTCAGTTATCTGATCGGCGGAGCAAGGTGGCGCTGTTTTATCCGCGGCGTGTGGCGCCGTTCTGTTCACCAGCTTTGCAGAGCTGCAGTGCCTTTCAAGAACTGGCCGATGCCCCTTTCTCCCTTGAAACCTCAATAATTTTCAGATTTTCCTCAAACTTCCTTATCCATAGTTTACAAAACTTACTAAAAGTATCATTTTACTGCAGTGCTGTAGATAATAGACCTTTTATTTGAACCACGACTAAAATTTACTAAATATTTTAATTGTGAGTGTACTAGAATTGTGCATCAATCTGGATCCTCCCTTGCTCTTGCCCTCTCAAAGGGCGTATCGAGCTCAAAATCGAAAAAGTAACATTTTTTCGGGATTAATGCTCTTCCATAGGGGAGGGTCCGTGTTGCCGTACAATAATAAACGATGGCGAAACAAAGATAATTTACTAAAAACAAATTTAAACAGTGTTTAGTTAACAATTTTCTAACTGCACCTTCTTGCGCCTCTATTTACCACTTCATAAAATGTCGCGAAGGGACGATGTTTCTACGGTCTGCGCGGTGCTCTCTCGTTGACACACACCACGGCCCTACGTGCACACAGTCCACCCGCATGAGGACTATCACGGGACAGTTTTGAGACTACAAACCGTGCGTCCTGTAGCTGTTTCGCAAGCCACGTTGCTGTAGCGACGGGCCGTCTACAGACGCTGCCTGTCGGATCATATTACTGCAGCTGAAAACTCAGTTTCATCTGCAGTGGCGTAGCCAGGATTTGTGTATGGGGGGTCCTCCCCTGGGAAAATTTGGATTTTAAGGTGTAAAATAGTGCTATTTTAGCAGTTTTCGGTACTTAAATATAAATATTGTAATGGTAAAAATTTTATTAATTTTAATATTAAATTTGTTTAGTGATGAATAAGAAATTAAAGATTTGGTGCTGGGGGGGGGGGGGTTGAACCCCTAAAACCCCCCCTGGCTACGCCCCTGCTCCTCTGATCCTCTTAGTCTGACCCCTTAATAATTTTCACTATTGTATTTCTTCGTAATTTTCTTGAATCAGAAAAAAAAATACTATCCAAAATGGCGAGGTGAAGCTACGCCGTTTCTGAACAGCGATATATCTTTCAGAGAGGGGGAAAAAAAAAGTTCCTTTCGTGTGGCCACGAATATCAGCATTTCATTAAAAACTGATGTTTCCAGCACTTTACGGTCTATTATCGAACGCAGACTGCTCTTCCCGACAATATCCAGCTCAATTGGCGGAGTTATGAGATAATTTATGCCAGCTGAAGGAGTCTGTCTCCCCAGGGATTCCTCCCCCCGCCCCCCCCCCCCCTTCTTACCAGCCACTAGGTTTCGCTACCTCCCGCCTGCCAGTCGTACAATTTATGTTTTCGTTTTGCAACGCTGACTCTTGGGCACGGGGACCGGGTTTCGCTACGGGCGGATATTTTTTGAAAATTAAAATTTAAAAGAAAAAAAAAAAGGACGAGACTGTTATGGCAGCTTATTTGAACTTTTATGTGCCATCGGGACGTGCCCGGCGCCACAACAAATTTGGTAAAAAAAAAAAAAAAAGAAAGTAAAATAAAAAGAGTTAATGGGGATGAACAAGGAAGATGGCGCCACGTAACCAAGTTTCCTTCTGCCGCGCATGCGTAGTAGATCCCCCACTCGGCCGCGTGTAAGTTACGACGCGGTTCCCCGGGTCTGCCCGAGTGATCTCGACCGACGAGCTGCGGGGAATTGCCTTGTCATCTGGCGCGCCGCGTCGTAAATTCGCGTGGTTTTGGGGTCGCGCCGACCTTTGGGGGGGGGGGGGGGGGGGGGAGAGATTTTTCCCGTCGAGGAACAGCCCCGAGCTTCTCAACACTTGAGGGGGGGAAAACAAATAAAAGAGCGAAAGTTCAGAGATTTGTATACCATCCAACCTCGGTAACGAGCAAATATTCACGAAACTCTTTTGACACGAAATTTTATTGTAGAATTCTTTAAAATAAAGCCCGAGCGTGATAAAAAATATGTACGCAAATTGTTGTTTTCCGACTACAGTTTCTCGGCGCGAATGACAAGCAGTTTCCGCACCCGCTCCTATAATGAGTTGCCAGAACAGCCACGCAGACTTTAGAATCATTGGTGCGTATAATGAAATTGTTCCGATAAACGCGAAAAATACTTGAAAAAAAAATATACTAAACTCCGGCATTGGATCTTGATTTTCGACAAGGATTTTTTTTTTTAAATTAACAGTAACTGTTAATACTCTTAAAATTTTACCTTTGGCTTTGTGAACTACGGTTCGCGCCATCCGCCACAGAGATGCCAGGACCGCGGTTACACTTTTACGTTCTATTCACGAAATTACTTCTACCAAGTGCTGTATGCCGAGAGGTAAGATGTTAAGGATTAAAATAAGTAATTAAAAACAATCGAGGATATTGATAAAAAAAGTTAGTTTTTGAACGACAAACTCTCGTCCTTCAGATAGCAGAAGGATTTCTTCCTGGTTGGAATTCCTTCCACGTGTCGGAGTGTTTTGTCCGGCGACTTCGGGGCACACGTGCTGGTGCACCGACCTCTAGGTGGTGGTAAGGGGGGTGGTGGGGAGGGGCAGCACGTCAGGTGGAGGGGGTAGGCGCCGCGCCGCCGTCCTACGCGTCTGGAAGCCTCCGTCGGCTACAACAACCTTGGCGACCGGCTGGTTGTGCCCCGGTCAGATGGACGGGGGCGTATCCGAACACCGACTGCATTCCCCCCTCCTCTTCCTCCTTCGGCAGCCATTCTTCTACTACACTCCCAGCCGCGGAACTCTCGGAATAGATCGTCGCGGCTTTATGCCCGTCCCTTATACGTCATACCTCCTGGGTTGCGACAAGCATGAAACTGTCCGCAGAGAGCGTAACTGTATAAAAATTTTTTCTCTTTTTTTCCCCTCGATCATGGTGGCATCAGGGGTGTAGCTGAGAGGAAAAATGAAAAGTGGTTGAGTTTTGGAGGTTGGATCATGGGGATGATTCTTTAATTCATTTCCGAAATTTGGAATATGATAGTAATGACTCTAAGCTCACAGCAATTCAAATAAAATTTCAAATAAAAAGGAAGTGTACATAAGTGATTGTGTATAACCGGTATATAAACGTTTTTTTTGTAGGCAAATGCATTAGCATGTCTTCTTCGGAAATGCTATTGAAACCAGTAGTGAATTCTAGATCGTCGTGACATTTTGGGCCCAAGGAAACTTGCGCCACCTGACATCATGAAGTTGAAGAGGAAGGAGAGACATAAGTTGCATGCAATTCGGTTAGCGGATGACTTTACCTAGGTACCTACGGGAAATGTTTCTTTTTCTGAGGCACCCCCATCCTTGAAATAACGATGTTTTGTAATGTAAGGTCTCATTGTAGATCATATAGTGCATGTTACTTTCATGTAAATGCCTCCCCCCCCCCCCCCCCCCAATCTTGTACTTTTTATTCAGATGTGTCATTATATAAACATTACATTTTGTGTTCTATATCGAAAGTTATCGCAAGATCTATGCTACATGTATTCTTCCATTTGTTAAATAAAAAAAAGTGGGCGAAACGAATATTTGTAATCATAAATTTTGTTAAGATAATTGTGTCGTGGTCACTCGCTAGAAGTTCCTTTTCCGAGTTTCCATAGCTGGTGAACTCAGCATGGCGGGGTTCAACCTGAGCCGCACGCCGCCACCTGGAGCCTGCTCAAGGCTGCTCCAGCGATCACTAACCGCGCCAACGGCCCCGGAGTGGGGATAGCGCGACGTTTGCCGCCCCCCCCCCCCCACCCCCAAAAAAAACAAAACAAACAGCGCACTTTTAAGTGCGCGTGAGCGCAAGAAAGCAGCAAGCATTATGTCTACTTTTCCCTGCCGTCTTCTCTATCGGTTCCCCAACAAGTACCTAGCTATTTCCTCCTCATGCGATCTGAATTTTCGTAACGCTCACTCAGCAAATACAGCAAATAAGTTTCACCTCAAAAGCTTGTAGGCAATGCAGTAACAGTGTCTCGCGCTTAGCCGATTCTAATTGGCAAGCGTTTCCCATATTGTCCAATTACGATATTTAATATTCATTTCGACAGGGAAAAAAAAAAAGCTGTTTTACTATCCTAATAGCCAAAGAGGCCGTTAGGGGTCGTTCTGTTGCCGACTTCAATCATCATCACGGCAAACATTGCACACACCAACTGTTTTAAACCTCCGTGGTTTTCCCCCGACTCGAGAGTCCACACATCTCCTCCCCTGGAGTTACAATGCCACCGGGGCCGTAAATTGGCCGTGCCTTGAATCGGTAATTAGGATCATAATTTGCTTTTCTCTTGTTCTCTTTGCCGGTGCCTGGTCCCTGGCCCCTGTCCATCCCCGCGCCCCCCCCCTCCCGGCGACAGGTTCCCGTCGGCGCCGGCGCGGGGCGTCTCCCCCCCCCCCCTCCCTCTACCACGGCGCCTCATCCCTGGACTGCAGTTACACAGCAAGGCAACACAGCCACATGGTTTAAAAAACACTCGCACAGAACCGCCAAAACTACACAAGCCCGTCTACAATAGTCCGAACCTGTGCCGTGGTCTGTGTCCTTATCCGAATGTGAGTGACCGTCACACTGTCTCACCGAAAACTGCCCTGTCCACAATTGCGATGTCCGATGTCCGAATGTATTGATTTCTAAAATTGTCACCAGAGCGCAGTAAATGTGCCTGACCAAATGATTTTGTTTATTGTTTTGATGCTTTGTAGTTTGAGATTGAACTTATGAAAGTTGTGGGAGTTCAATATTATATATTTATTTATTCAGTAAGACAAAGTGGCTCTTCTTGACTTACAACACCTTACATTTCCTTCAATAACAAAAACAAACACCACGTTTTCAAACGGGAACCGGAAATTCAAATATCGTGAGTGTTATGTTCTTTTTCTGTGTCCGAAGTACACAGGTTGGGACAAAAAGTTCAAATTGACGAATGTCTTCGGACCAGGTAGGTCCGGACCTTCGCCCACTTGACGCATGACGTCAGAGGGTCACGTGGACCAATCGGCGACGAGTGTCCTTCGGACACGGTTTAGGACATAGCTATTGTAGACGGGCCTTAAGTGTCCTGGGACTCCAGGCGAGCCCCTGGTTCGAGGCCACAGACAGGCATGCGGGCCGGGCGGCTCGCTACCGGCAGTGATGAATGACAGTGTCAGTTCCGCGACGCACTGGTCGCTAACTGTGCTCTCCGCACTAGCAACTGAACTGAGCGCCTGGACTGCAGTAGCACCAGAAGTTGGTGAACACTATAAATATATATTTTGGAACGTGATAGCTAGAGACCGGAAAAATTCGCGGGTTCGAGTCATTTTATACTATCATACAAACAACTGTATCTTTATATTGCTTCTGTGATTGACTCGGTTTATCTGAAGGACTTTGAGCCAATGAAAAACCTTCAACCAAAAGAGTATCGAAACGCAAGCGTCCCAGTTGACAGGTGTCATCAGTCAATAGCCAAAAAGCAGGTGGCATTTGCCTGAGTGTGTAGAGGATTGTGGAGTCTACCCTAGAGGTCATCGAACTCGCGAATTTTTCCAGTCTAGTGATAGCACATTGATTCAACGCAGTTTTTATCGACATACGTCATTGCAGTTTTGCACTGTTTGTCATGGGGGAAAAAAATATATGAAGGTAAAAAAAAATTTCACAGAAAACAAGAATGAATCGGCTGATGTCGGGCTAACAAACCAACGATGGAACTAAACAAGAATTATGGACAAAACAAACGACGACAGCACGGACAAAAAAAAATGTTCAACCACTAAATATGACGGCACAATAATTCCAATTGAAGGAACGTAGTCATGAAAAAAAAAATAGTATTGTTGCACGAACGTGACATTGGCCGGGACGCAGGTGCTAAGCTGGCTGGCGACTGCCGCAATATGATATGTGCCGCGCGCGCCTGGAAGATGATAAGGATTGTCGCTTTCCCCCCTCCTTTCCACCTATCCCCGCGCGGCGCCCTGCCTTTGACACGTAACTGACACCGGACAGCTGGGAGTTGCGCGAGCCGCCGACACGTGTTTTCGAGAGATTTCTGCCGTCGGGACGGCTCGGAGTGACGCGACAGGCCCCGGCCGCTCTCGTGAGTTCTGGAATTGCGCCGGGGCCTATATATAGGCCCGAGGACGTCAGGGCGGGGAGTCAGTAGAGAGTCAGTTTGGAGTGTTCAGTCGGGAGTTCTCCCGCGGCGGAGTTTCTGGGCGATAGTGCCGCGGTTGCGGCAGAGTGGCAAAGTCCTTGGACGAAGGTTCCAGGGCAGGGAGTGAGTGAGTTAGTTCAGTGGAGTCGGGAGTTTTCCCGCGGCGGAGTTTCCGGGCGATAGAGTCGCGGGCGCGGCGGAGTCAGTGAAGTTCCGAGTGAGGCGTCGAGTGGGATCTCGGCGAAGGGTGTGACGGCGGCGGCGGAGTGCGGCGACGGAGTCCCGCCTAGGAGACCCACGAGGGGTGCTGCAGCGAGAGTTGCGCCAGAGTTGCGGCCCAGCGAGGTGTGTGGTACGAGTGGCTGGGGAATAGACATTACCTTCAGTGTAGTTAATTATTTGCCATCTTAGAAGATTAATTGTAAGTGACATAAGTAGTGGAAATAAATAAAACTGTGTGTGAAATACAATCTTTAATTGGGCTATCCTTTACGAACCCGCGGTAAATCGTAACAGTATAACACCACAGACGAACACAGTGGGCTAGCAACGACGAGACAGATTTGGACAGATTTGGAATGGAACATTCTGTGTTCGTCATTGCTATCGTATTTGTGTTGTCCATAGTACTTGTTTTATCTTCATCATTGTGTTTTGCATGTTTGCTGCGTTGCCCAGGTTTGTCGTCTGCCTGCATTTAATCCGTCTTCGTCGTCGTTAGACCACTTCTGTTGGTCTGTGTTGTTACATTATTGTTAACGGACTGGAAACAGAACCGCGACTCGACCTATAGTCGTCGCTGTATATTCCGAGATTTCTTTTCCGCTGTTTATGAAAAAAAATATTGCCTGTTTTCCACCCGTCTCGTGCTGCAGCTCGGCGAAGCCAGCCCGAAGACCACCGCTCAGGGAGTGTGGCGGGCAGGGGCGCAACAACTAAATTTACAAAAGGGGGGGGGGGGAATATACAATTTTTATAAAGAATCGTCGATCCCCCCTATTGAAGCGGGGTGGTCGGGGGGTCCTCCCCCGGGAAAATTTGTATTTCAAGGTGGGAAATGGTGTTATTTAAGTAGTTTTACTATCTAAAAATTGATTTCACAGCACTCTCTTTGGCCCCCGTTTGATCCCAATTCATAGTTTAAGGGGGGGGGGGCAAATACCCTGCCCCCCCCCCCCCCGTTGTTGCGCCCCTGGTGGTGGGGTGAACCCCCTGATCCATGGTCGGAGGAGAGGGCAGGTTGTGTGCGCGACGACTGAGTGTGTTCTTGCGCCGCCGAACCTTCCCCCTTGTACCACGGCTCGTTCCTCTGGTTGTTGCAGGGACGCCCTGTACCGCCTGTCCCTGCGGGGGCTGACCCTGCTGGAGAAGGCCTCGTGGCCGGCGCCCGGCGACAAGGCGGCCCTGTGCCAGGTGAAGGGCCAGTCCGAGGCCAGCTGCCACAACTACGTCAAGGTGCTGCTGACCAACGGCAAGAGGCTGTTCGCGTGCGGCACCAACGCCTTCTCGCCGCAGTGCTCCTGGAGAGAGGTTCGGCCACTCTGCTGCACACGGTTACAGTTCATCCAGCATTTCCTTGCCCGGCCCACCAGGTGTTCCGGCACATTATATAATCCGGCACATTCTATAATCCGGCACATTCTATAATCCGGCACATTATACAATCCGGCACATTATACAATCCGGCACATTATACAATCCGGCACATTATACAATCAGGCACATTATACAATCCGGCACATTATACAATCCGGCACATTATACAATCCGGCACATTATACAATCCGGCACATTATACAATCCGGCACATTATACAATCCGGCACAGTCTATTATCAAACATAGTCTATTATCAAACACAGTCTATTATCAGACACAGTCTATTATCAGGCACAGTCTATTATCAGGCACAGTCTATTATCAGGCACAGTCTATTATCAGGCACAGTCTATTATCAGGCACAGTCTATTATCAGGCACAGTCTATTATCAGGCACAGTCTATTATCAGGCACAGTCTATTATCAGGCACATTATAAAATCAGACGCATTCGGTAATCCGGCACTACGATTGGGATGGATTACGTCTATTGACCTTGGTTGTCCAGGTCGCATTACTGCTCGTGTCGAGAATTCCAACCCATTGGTAGTTTCACATTACTGTCGGTTTTCATTTCAGTAGGCGGAAGTGTTCCTTGTTTGTAGCAGGTTCCGTTTACGTAACGATTTTTTGAAGAATATATCAGAGTCGCGGACGCAATGTGATACCAGGAACATTTTTAAACGGTAGTGCTCATTTTTATTCGTCTACTTTCTACTGAGCAGCTTACTACAACTTATAGCGTTTTTTTTAAAACCCATATTGACGTTCGTTGTCTGGTACGTGCCGGATTAAATACCTTGAACTGTATATTGTTATTCACCACTGGCCATCCTTACAATGACGTTTGCCAACTAAGTGTTTTTGGTTTAGCACGTACAACTTGGTTGTCATTTGCAAATTAGTTCAATCAATGATAATGTGATTTTAGAAACAGTACATGCCATAAAATTAAATATACTTTTAAGATTAGCCAGTCCACTACACCTCCCTCATCAGGGGCGCAACAACTAAATTTCCAAAAGGGGGGGGGGCAATATACCTTTTTATAAAGAATTAATGATCCCCCCTATTGAAGCGGGTTGGTCCGGGGGTCCTCCCCCGGGAAAATTTGTATTTCAAGGTGGAAAATGATGCTATTTAAGCAGTTTTACTATCTAAAAATTGATTACACAGCACTTTCTTTGCCACCGTTTGCCCCCACTTTAAGGTTTCAGAAAAGGAGGGGGGGGGGGAAATACCCTCCTCCCCCCTTGTTGTGCCCCTGCCCCTCATGATAACTGGAGCTATTTGACTACATTACACGAAGCTCTCCCAGAGAGAAGTCTGGAAGAAGCACCGGTTGGCACACGAAGCACAGGGTGTCAACAGTTACTACTTTCGTACTAGATCTAGTACTGTTATAAGTTTTTTAGTGGTCTAGTACATTACGCTCAGATCTAGTACTTTTCTCTTTAAGATAATATTATTACAGTAACTCCAATATGTTTTATTATCAAGCGTAATTATTTTTAAAAAACTGTGGAATGCGTGTGTTTGTGTGTGTGTGTGTGTGTGTGTGTGTGTGTGTGTGTGTGTGGGGTGTGATATTTAAGTTAGAGCATTGCAATGTCATTATAACTTCCTAGATTGTTAAAATCATAACAAATTATAATTTAGCACTTTATTTTTTTCAAATCTAGTACTTTTTTCTCGCCTAAGTTGGTACGAAAAATTTTTTTTCCTTGTGGACACCCTGACGAAGCAGCAGGCATGAGCAGTGTTCAGGAGCCGACCTCCGCAGCGTAGTCGGATGCACACCGGCTTACGGTGCGAGGGTTCCTGGGTTCGAGTCCGGTTGCAGGGGCGTAACCAGGGGGGGGGGGTTTAGGGGTTCCAACCCTCCCCCCCTTAGCACCAAATCTTTAATTAATTTATTATTCATCACTCAAGCAAATTTCATATTAAAATTAATAAAATTTTTTACCATTACAATATTTAAATTTAAGTACCGAAAACTGCTAAAATAGCACAATTTTATACCTTAAAATCCGAATTTTCCCAGGGGGGGGGGGGATGCTTCTTTACACCCCCCATACACAAATCCTGGCTACGCCACTGCGGGTAAGGCATGGGTGTAAAATATATATTCTATTTGATAAGGACTGGAAATTGAGATTCAACGCTGCACATAATGACCCTTTGGCTATGTGCGAAAGCTGTAGGCCACAACTATATATATATATATATATATATATATATATAAAAAGTGTTCAGGAGGGGGAGGGTGTGTGTGTGTTGCTGCAGCTAGAGAACGTGAACAACGTGCTAGAGCTGGTGAAGGGCGTGGCCAAGTGCCCCTACAACCCTCTGGCCAACGTGACTGCGCTGCTGACGAGGGGCGGCCAGTACTTCGTGGGCAGCCCCGCCGACTTCTCGGGCGCCGACCCGGCCATCTACCGCAGCATGAGCACCGGCGACCGCGCCACGCTGCGCACCAACCAGTACAACAGCAAGTGGCTCAACGACCCGCAGTTCGTGGGCTCCTTCGAGCGGGACGGCTTCGTGTACTTCTTGTTCCGCGAGAGCGCCGTCGAGTACATCAACTGCGGCAAGGTGGGCCTCCGTCTCGGGCTCCTCCCCGCCTTTTCCCCGATCATTACGTACTTACATGGCTAAGATATCATTTTCTGGGAAAAACTTAACCATTCCCCCCTTCCTTCCCCCTTCCTTCCCCCTTCCTTCCCCCTTCCTTCCCCCCCGTTCCTCACCCCCGTTCCTCACCCCCGTTCCTCACCCCCGTTCCTCACCCCCGTTCCTCACCCCCTTCCTCACCCCCTTCCTCACCCCCTTCCTCACCCCCTTCCTCACCCCCTTCCTCACCCCCTTCCTCACCCCCTTCCTCACCCCCTTCCTCACCCCCTTCCTCACCCCCTTCCTCACCCCCTTCCTCACCCCCTTCCTCACCCCCTTCCTCACCCCCTTCCTCACCCCCTTCCTCACCCCCTTCCTCACCCCCTTCCTCACCCCCTTCCTCACCCCCTTCCTCACCCCCTTCCTCACCCCCTTCCTCACCCCCTTCCTCACCCCCTTCCTCACCCCCTTCCTCACCCCCTTCCTCACCCCCTTCCTCACCCCCTTCCTCACCCCCTTCCTCACCCTCTTCCTCACCCTCTTCCTCACCCTCTTCCTCACCCCCTTCCTCACCCCCCTTCCTCACCCCCCTTCCTCAACCCCCTTCCTCAACCCCCTTCCTCACCCCCTTCCTCACCCCCTTCCTCACCCCCTTCCTCACCCCCTTCCTCACCCCCTTCCTCACCCCCTTCCTCACCCCATTCCTAACCCCATTCCTCAACCCCATTCCTCAACCCCATTCCTCAACCCCATTCCTCAACCCCATTCCTCAACCCCATTCCTCAACCCCATTCCTCAACCCCATTCCTCAACCCCATTCCTCAACCCCATTCCTCAACCCCATTCCTCAACCCCATTCCTCAACCCCATTCCTCAACCCCATTCCTCAACCCCATTCCTAAACCCCATTCCTAAACCCCATTCCTAAACCCCATTCCTAAACCCCATTCCTAAACCCCATTCCTAAACCCCATTCCTAAACCCCATTCCTAAACCCCATTCCTAAACCCCATTCCTAAACCCCATTCCTAAACCCCATTCCTAAACCCCATTCCTAAACCCCATTCCTAAACCCCATTCCTAAACCCCATTCCTAAACCCCATTCCTAAACCCCATTCCTAAACCCCATTCCTAAACCCCATTCCTAAACCCCATTCCTAAACCCCATTCCTAAACCCCATTCCTAAACCCCATTCCTAAACCCCATTCCTCACCCCCTTCCTCACCCCCTTCCTCACCCCCCTTCCTCAACCCCATTCCTCACCCCCTTCCTCAACCCCATTCCTCACCCCCTTCCTCACCCCCTTCCTCACCCCCCTTCCTCACCCCCTTCCTCACCCCCTTTCCTCACCCCCATTCCTCAACCCCATTCCTCAACCCCCTTCCTCAACCCCCTTCCTCGCGATTATCATTGATGCAATGAAACTTCAGTGAGGTACCTGTTAGAATATACTTATCAGTTTACTAGTTTTGTATCACCAACCGTGGGTGTATCCAGGGATGGGTTTTGTGAAAAGGGTTTGGGGGGGGGGGGGTTGGTGAGCAGTGTCCCCCCTTCTAAAGTGTAAAAAATGAATCAAACACTCGACAAGGAGCTAATCCTCACAAACTATGATTTTTTTTTAATTAAGAGTTTTCTTCCTTGTGTTATTATTTATTACTATACTGTGCCATAAATAACCTCCATTCTTAAAGAGATTAAACTGTGAAAAAAAAATAATAATGTCCCCTTTCTGTCAAATTCCAAGAAATTTCCTCTCTTCCCCCCCCCCTTCTTTTCAGTTTTAAGTTGGATACCCATTCTGACATTGTGACTAACAAGTTTCTGATTGTTATCTTACCTTTTCTATACAAATATAAACTAGGCTACTCTCTCGTGTATAATTCAACCTACACTTGCTTATTTACTAATGGATTTTCAAGCACTTGTGCATAAACTTGAATTAATAAAGAGACGTGTTGCGATTGCAGATAATCTATTCCCGCATCGCACGAGTGTGCAAGAATGACAGCGGAGGGGAGCTGATGCTGAAGGACAACTGGACCACGTTCGTGAAGGCGAGACTCAACTGCTCCCTCCCGGGGGAGTATCCTTTCTACTTCGACGAGATCCAGGGCATGGCATACGTGCCTTCAGTGGACATGGTGTATGCCACGTTTACAACCCCGAGGTGAGCCTTGTTTGATTGTATTATAATTTTAAAATTTTTGCAGTATGCTACTGGTTATGCCAGTGACTTTGTTGTTATTGAACACACCAATTCAAATCCATTCAAAGTATTCCCAAAATGCCACACAAACAAAGATATTCCTTCTGCAGGAGCTATGTAAGTTGTCAGCAGTAGCGGATCCAGAGGAGGGACTAAGGGGCTCAAGCCCCCTCCAAAAGCATCTGGGTCCACTATTGTTTTAGTGTTTGCCTTGATAAAGCCTAGCCTCAGCTGGGTTAAGCCCCTCCCAAACCAAAATCCTGGATCCGCCACTGGTTGTCAGAATAAAAATTGCCTTAAATATTAATATAACAATATACTACCTATATTATTTTAAAATGTTATAAAAATCATTTGGATAATTTTTTTGTGTGATAGTGCAAAAAATTAAGAGGGCCAGCAAAAAATTTAAAAATGTTATTTTGCCCTATGCATCATTTCTTCATACCAATAATTAGAAAAATTAATTTGTATGTATTACTTGGGAAGAATTTAATTTTCTCACCTAGTGTCCAGATACACCCTGATTTCAGGATGCTACTGCAGTCTCCATCACAAATCTCTGTGTAGCGTGTTCAAGGTCGGCATTGGTGCCGGGGTTCATTCACCGGAGCCTCGCAAGCACCCTAGAGCCAGGGAAGGGGGGCGCGGGGTTAAGTGGTGTTGTAGGGTTGGCAGGGCCTTTGACAGGGGGCGGTCAGATCGAGGAAGTGCTAACTGAAGTGCTTAGTGTCATGCGTGAATGTCGCGAGTTGCCCCCTCATCGTCGCCAATTGGCCTAACTGCCACTTCCTGCTGGGAGTCCCTTTGTCGAGGGCGCTGGGCTGAAGCGTGCAGGCACCGTGCATACTCTGGACTGTCTCAATTGTGTGCGTGCTTGTTAAAATCAAATATAGAATGTCTATAGAAGCAAAATTGCAAACATAATTTCATTTATTTTCATTTTTCAGAACATTTTTAGGTAAAAATGATACAGATCAATATTTTGTACTCATCAGTTCTACAGTGTTTTCACTGGCTCTGGATATTGTATTTTATGAAGTTGTTCTGGAACAGAAGATAAAGTATATGAATCTGGAATTTCAACATAGTGACATGTGAATACAGCATTATGCTCTTTTTGGTATTTTTAGTTAAAGTTTCATGAAACTATTTGAATGCAAAAGATTCTGGCCTTGTCAAGGCATGAATACTTAATGTGGAGCAACCTCAGTGCTCTTGGAATAATAAAGCTTTTCCATGTTTCACCAAAGTCTTGACGACTTAAATTTGCAGTGGGTTTGCTCAGTGTACTCTTGTTTTCCCTCACCCGGTTGTCTATCGGTACTCCACTCTCATCAACTCTCATCTAATGATCCTGTTGTTGACAAGGCATTAAGCACTGATTCATTATATGTATTTAATTAGATTTTTTTATTGCCTAACATGAGGCAAAAATTCACTAGTGATAGAAAAACAGAATAGAATTTAAAAAATTCCTTGTTCTAAAAATAATTCCCCAGATGAGGTATTAAAAAGACCCTAGTATTAAAATATTAATTGAAAAAAAAAAGGGTAATAAAAATTTGTTTACATAGACATAATTTTTTTGATTCGTTGATTGTTGTTGCAGCAACAGCATACCGGGCTCGGCGATCTGCGCCTTCAACATGACGGCGATCAACTCCGCGTTTGCGGGCCCGTTCAAGCACCAGTCGAGCAGCGGCTCGGCCTGGGAGCCCCACCACACCCCTCGCCGCCACCACTTCGAGTGCCAGGCGGCGGCACCCCAGTCCCGCCAGCTGCTGGACTCGTCCAAGTACCAGCTGATGGACCACGCGGTGCAGCCGACCACGCTCGGCCCGCTCTACACCGGCCAGCTGGAGACCCTCACCCACATCGCGGTGGACGTCATGTCCACAAACCTCTACAGGTGCCGCCTGCAGTCCCTTCTGTGCTCTCGCAACTAGTTCTTCGTGTTTCGGCCATTCCTGGCTCTAATCAGCAGCAGCCATATGGAAGGGTTGGTGGAGGAGATTCCCCACCCCCCAATCCCATAATCAGTAGAACTAAAAAATAGCCGGAGGTATGACTAAAAAAATTTATCCTTTTCCGAATTTAACCTTAGATGCAATTTCAGTTATTTTTGATATGTAAAAGCAATTTTTTTTTACTGCTAACCTATTATGTGAAATTTTTAATTGAACTCAAGTAATCTTTAAAAAATAGTCAAGTGAAACCTTAAGTTTTTGATGCCAGAAATCCTTTGAAGTAGAAATTTTTCAAGGAAGCTATTTTTTAAAAACTACGAACCCCCTTCATCTCGGAGTTGGGTATTCAGTAGGGATGGGTCGATTCGATTCTCAGATTCCTCGATACCACCGATTATTAAAAAATTTGGGTACTCAGTATCGGGTACTAAAAAAGGGCAAGGTAGGTTAGGAATCGGTTAAGTTATGAAAATACAGTAGTAATATATTTTCGTCTGAACTTTACTTACTTATTTTAATATATCTTACCTGCCGTATGCGCATAAAATTCCTAATAATGCTCATTATTATTAAATATTAATTTTATACGAATAAAAATAAATAAAAACAATGTTACCGGGCATGTTTAACCTCTAATTAAAACTCCACGATCGAAGAACATTATTCCTCACTCATGTATTAGACGTAAATAAATTGTTAAAAGACTTATTAATTTTATTTGCAGTTAAGAAAAGTCCATTGTTTTTTGTGAAGAAAGTGACGGTTATGAAACGAGATCACATCACGTGTCGTCACCATTTTAGTTGTGAGCCATTCAAGGATGATGGCCTCCACAAAATCTCTGGTGGCCATAAAATATAAAGTCAAGTCGAAACGTACTGATTCGTTGCGTACGGGACAAATTGTATAATGAAAGCAACAATCGATTTCAAAGAATTCTCTGGCCATACCGCCAACAGAGGCTCATTTTTATTTCTTGCAAAGGAAAACCGTAATAATTACTAGAAAAACACTTGAAAATAGTTTTAGCAAAACAATATTTGTGCAAAATAAATAGCATGGATGCGAAACAATTCACAGTAACCTCAATAGCACGACGCACATAGGGGTATTGGACTAATCTAGCGGGACAAAATTATTTATCGCTCTTAAACGTTTGGAAAATAATCTGTAATTTATAAAAACTTGTCTGCAAAAGTATCTTCACTTCTAATTTCCAGCAATGCAATGTAGCAAAAAGCAAAAGCGAAAACAAATAGCGAAAGAAAATGAAAGTTCTTGTAAGTAAAATTTATATTGGTTAATAATTAAAGTGGACAACTATATACGTATCTACTAACTAAATTAAAATAAAAAATTATAATTATATTTTAAAACTGAAAATATAAATATTAAATGGAAAAAGCCTTAACTTTCTTCACATATCAAGATTTCCGATGTTTCCTTCATAAAAGAATTTCGTTTTTTCTTGATCATTGTTCGCCTTGATGAAAGCAGGGGATCAGATGTTAACAACAGCCTATTTAAAATATCTGTATTACTGTCTACTCTATTAAATTTCCTTGCGAAATTCTGCCTGTATGAACGGAAATGCTTATTTCTGGCTTCTGCTGCCTCTTCAGACAATTGTCCTATAGGCAAAAGGGCATTCTCTATTATTATAGAACCATGTATCAATAGTTTATGCATGGTAGGCGTCATGTTATGCCTACCATACAATTCAACATAAAGTTCTGCAGCCTCTCTAGTAAATTTCTGAAATTTTTTCACATCTATTTTGTACCCGCTTGAAATGCATTCAAGAATCACTTTTATTCTTTGAATGAAAGTAACATCCAGGCCTGTTATTTCAGCTGCCAACTCAGGATCTTCAAAAAATCGTTGACTTGTTTTTCCGTCATTAGTGTTTCCGAATCCAGCTTTGGGAAAATCTACGCGGAGACCTAGCTTGCTTTTAAATTCGTCTTGAATTCTTTCTTTGTTCTTTTGTATTAAAGGTTTGTCTGCTTCAGATTTAGCGGGTAAATATTGCACGCCAAGTTTGTAAGCAATATGCAGTAAGCTTTCAAATAGCCGAATCCTGGCGTATAAAATAGACAAACCGAATATTAACGAATCTACATTAATCTCACTTGTTTTATTCAAATCGTTGAAATCTTTAGATGTAGCTCCACATATATAACATCTCATTGTAGATTTTGTGCCTGTTGCCGCATTGCACACTTGCGTCTATCATTGTAAGCATCATCTTGTTTTCTACAATGTATGGCCTTCCACCAATTGTTACTGTTGTTGGTTCCAATTTATTTGCCGCACTTTCCACGTAACTGATTTCTTCCTTCGTTATGTCAACTGTCTCCTTTACAAAGCGTATACGGATAGGTCTACAGTAGCGGGGTGACGATGGAGTTGGGTTCTGCCACAATATTTTATTTTCCATTCCATACACTATACGCAGAGGCACAAAATAACTTTGAAAAATGTGTGAGTCGTATCCGCTATCATTTTCAAACTTTTGTTTGAACTGAGCCTGTTGTGAGCCATCACATCCCCATTTACAAATCATTCGGAAAGTATTTTCACTATCGTCAAGGGTTTTCAAAACTTCTTCTAAATGTAAAAGTAATCTTTCGGCTGTGTGGTTCACGACACCTTGTAAATTCACTTCGGCACAGGTTTCAGTTATGTTGAAAGATTCATCGGAAGGATAACAATGATTTTTATATTGCTGCAAAACTGAGTAGCAGGGAAGATTTCCTGTTGTTTGTCTGATTCTGTCATATTGCATCCTTGACAAATCAGCATCTACAAACATTGCTAGTGCTTCCTCCGGACAAACTTGCTTGGCATGTGCCTTGTCACAATCGATTGAATTCCTGTACTCCTTAGCACGATCCTTACTTTCTGAAATCTATTTCAGTATATTTGACGCACATCTATTTCCTTGGGCTCTCAATTCCATTTCAGCTGCATAGATAATTTTCTCAGGGCTATCAGACAAACGTATACCCTCAGTCTTGTGTCTTTTGCTTCGCTCACTAATGTCTTGAAATGATTTTGTTGGTCTACCCGGTCTTCTTCTTGTCACTAATACAGGTAATTTAAACACTCCACTCAACCACTTTTCACTGTTTTTCACAAATAAATCACTTCTGTATTTTGCTGTTACCCAGCGATTTTTCACTTCTGATCTCAATCTTGATAAATTACGCTTTATTTCCATAACTTGTTCTTCGGTATAAGGTTTATGTGAAACCAAATAATCTTCGATGTATTCTAATTCACCATTAAAATCTAGATGGTTTTGTGATATCACCAGGTCAAATATTTCCTTACGAGTCATCAAACTATTTCCAGAAGGTTCTGAAATAATAGAAATAAAATGTATCGGAAGCATGAGTTTTTCACATTTTCATATTATAAATTTTAAATCACTCTACATGGAGGAGTAGGAATTAGTTGGAACCAATATATACATTTTTCAAAAGTATAATAACTATATTTTAAGAATATATAAGCATCATAACCGGGAAATGCCGGGCACTTAAACAACAAGGCTCCCAAAACTACTATTTTTGATAAAAATAACTGAATTTAAAAGCCTTTTTTAAAAGTGAAAAAGAAAAAAGGGGGTTTGTAAAATTATAATATTTGGACTAAAAAAACAAAGTTACTTACCAGGAGTTACAGAATCCATAACCAGAATTTATCTTTTCACAATAGAACATAAAATAATAAACACTTAAATATTGAGTTTTAAAGCACGAACATCTAGTATACACAACCACTGCGAGCAATGCCTGAGTTCCGACTGACACTACCATCTGTAAAATGAGGTGGGTGAAATGAAAACAATGTGGTTAGGTCGCACAACTATCTGGCTTTTCTAGGAACCGGTTTTTTTTAACCTGAGTGCAATTCCGAGGATTGGACTTTTGGCCAGCTAAATGTAAGAAATACCCCTATGTGCGACGGTGAATTACGGCGTAATTCACCGTCGTGCTATTGAGGTTACTGTGAATTGTTTCGCATCTATGCTATTTATTTGGCACAAATATTGTTTTGCTAAAACTATTTTCAAGTGTTTTGCTAGTTTGTTAGTAAAAAAATGTTCGCCGACTGTCGTTTCAAATTACGATGCGAATGGTCTGATGTTGTATCAACATGTCTAAAGTTTGGGAACATTTTCGCATCAATAGTGAAAATGACAACTATGCAATTTGTAATCACTGTAGTGCGCAAATTTCACGAAGCGGTACTTACAAATCTGCAACCAATTTAATGAAGCATTTGAAATCCTGGCACACATTACTACCAGAAAAAATAGTCTTTGAAGAAAAACAAACTTTTGTTTACAGCACTGTCACCAACTAAGTCAAAAGGTACAGAAAAAAGTAGTGCTACCTTTGAACCCATTTCGAACAAAGATGTTATGTTATCGGCGTTATCGCCTGTTAAAGAACCCTGTCTAAATGTTAAACTTCTTTGTGCACAGCCTAGTACTTACTAGCAAACAAACTTTATGTGAAGATGCTTCTTCACTGGTAATTGAAAAAAAAAAAAAAAAAAAAAAACCTTAACATTTAATCCTAAGTTTATAATTATCCTTTATACATGTTATTATCATTATGTAATGCATTAAATTCTTAAGTAGTTTTAATTATGTGACCAGAATTACCAGGAATCGAAAACTGGAATGACTCGGAATCGAGAATCGAAATTTAGGAATCGGTACCGGTATCGGAATCGATAAAAATGTGTACTCAACCCATCCCTAGTATTCAGCAATACCCAAAAGCACTTGGGTCATCTTCGCCCTCACCAAAATCCGAAGGTCGGTTCGCCACTGTTAAAAATTTCACCAATTATTTAGAAATCATCTTGGTGTGGAAAAAAAAATTACTCTATAGTCACAAGTGGTCAGATTCTGATACCAAATAGTATATATATAAAAAAACATAATTTAAAGAAGGTGCTTTTAGGAACATACTGTTTTGCAATGTTTATATTCACAGTGAGCTGACATTGGTCACACTAAGGAATCATTGTATGTAAAATATTTCAAAGTTAAAAAAGTCAAAAGTGGTGGAATGCCATATAAATATTTTTTTTTGGGGTGAAACTTCTTTTCTGAGGGGGCTACAATTTTTGAGCGTTAACGAAAATTCAGATGGATGAGGTGAATAGTTAGGTACAAGTTGGGGGAACTGGTAAAGGAGTATAAGACGGCTGGGGAGAGGTATAAATGACGCAGTGTACTTGCACACGTACATACTTTCACACTTGTGTCCTTGTGCAATAGCTTAATTTAGCGCTTGTATACATGCATGTATATGTGTATATACATAATATATATATATGTATAAATAAAATATTGATATAGATCTGCAACATCAGTCAAGGTAAATTATGTTTCCAATACCTAATAATATGATGAGAAACTTAACATTGTGGCAAAACAGGTTGGAAAATTTCTTGTTAAAAAATAAAATTGTGAAATGAATGCAGTTAAATCACGTTCATCATAGTTTATTTTAAGTTGGTCTGACAAGGGCTAGTCAGAACTAACAATTTTGTTCTTTTTTTTTTTGCAGTGACCAGCACGTGCTGTATGTGGCGACCACCACTGGTTTCGTGAAGAAGATATCCGTACTCTCGCGCACTCACGAGACGTGCGTTGTGGAAGTGTGGAAGCTGCACTCCGGGGAGTCCCCGGTGCCAATCAACACTGTGCAGTACCTCAAGGAGACTGTAAGTATTATAGCTGTTGATTTCGGGCTCAATGCTTGGGTATTGACCCTTTTCCAAGAGGGTGCATGCTTCACGCTGATTTAATTTTCTGTGGGCTTACTTCCATAAACTTTGTTACTAATTAGACCTCAATTAAAATTGACAAAACATTTTTATATGAGTAAGACACTCGTTATTCAAAAATGGATGTTTCCATCATAATGCTATTTCCTCCCCATCCTGCCAATCAGTAGACAGATAGTGTGGCTTTTCATCGAAGCATTATGGGCTCCCCAAACTCTTTTAAGTGCAGGGAGGGGTGAGGGGCAAGTACCCTTTCCTGCTGGGTATAGGGAAAACTCAGGTTAATTTGCTTGGTCCATGATCCATTTTACAATTGGGGTATTACTGATATAATTCTTAATTTCTTGTTTTTGTGTTCAGTCACAAACCAAATTTGTGTAAAATCAGGTGGGAAAAGATGGTAGGTATTTGCTGTTGATACTGAAATATCATGGTGGATAAAAATTTGCCTGTTAGGTTTTAAGTTTTTATTTTGTTAGGTTTTTTGGTCCATTTGACCATAAATATGTAATTTAACAATGGTATGGTACACATAAAAGTGTAAATAAAGTTAAATATACAAAAAGTACAGACATGAAAGTAATAAAACAGCAATATTACCGATACAAATACATGTAGTCGATAAATGTAAAATTAGATAAAAGTTTGAACATACCAAATTAAAACAAAAATATAGTTGTTCCAAAATTAATCCAAACGAGTATTTACATATAAAGGCAAAAAAAAAACAGTAATACAGATGAGATAAAGTTCGTACAAGATACATGCTAATTAGTAACTTCATTTTTATACATTGAAGTAGTATTGAGAAGAAAAAGTAAAGTGTTTTTATTAACGAGGTATTGAAGTGAAGAATTAAGTTCGCCTATATTTAAGTATTCTGCCTGAAGTTGTAACATTTTGGCAGTCCTGTATTGAATGTGGTGGCAGTAGTAACATTTTGGCAGTCCTGTATTAAATGTGGTGGCAGTAGTAACATTTTGGCAGTCCTGTATTAAATGTGGTGGCAGTAGTAACATTTTGGCAGTCCTGTATTAAATGTGGTGGCAGTAGTAACATTTTGGCAGTCCTGTATTGAATGTGGTGGCAGTAGTAACATTTTGGCAGTCCTGTATTGAATGTGGTGGCAGTAGAAACATTTTGGCAGTCCTGTATTGAATGTGGTGGCAGTAGAAACATTTTGGCAGTCCTGTATTGAATGTGGTGGCAGTAGTAACATTTTGGCAGTCCTGTATTAAATGTGGTGGCAGTAGTAACATTTAGCAGGCCTGTATTGAATGTGGTGGCATGCTCCCTCGCCACGTTAGGGTTTGGCAACCCGTGTGCAGTGCCCCTCGTGTCCGTGCAGGAGTCCGTGTACGTGGGGCTGACGGAGGGCGTGCTGCGCGTCCCGGCGCAGCACTGCGACAGGCACGGCAGCCGCGAGGCCTGCCTCAACGCCATGGACCCGTACTGCGGCTGGAACGAGCTTAAAGAGCAGTGCACCACCGCCCCCAACCGCAACCCGCTGGCCAAGTACTGGCAGCAGTCCGTCACCCGCTGCCCTGTGCTCACCGATCCAGGTGCGAGAGGAGCCCTCCCGTCGACTGCCCGCTGCGACTTTACTGGGCTGCCATTTATCTTCCGCTCTAACTCACGTCCCCTTAACCCCTTCCTCTGTTGAACGCATGTTAATGTTTGCACCGAGCAAAGAATTACTGACGTCTTTATCTGATATTTCTGTTTAACCCATTTTCCGTGCTTATTCCTGCCCAATACGTTGTTAACAGTTTAAAAATATTTCTTTATTAAATGGTTTTTACTTTCTGTTTGCGGCCATTGAAATTTGTGTCCTTGTTTTTTGTTCAGTAAAATAATTAAAAGTTTTTTTTTTTTGTTTTATTGCGAAGTGTATGAAAAGCATTACAAAGCACCCAGAAATGTTTGACGAAGAGATGTGTTGTTTGTCGTGCCGCGCAGTGGATGGGGGCTGGGGCAGCTGGTCCAGCTGGTTCCCCTGCTCGCACCTGGGCCCGGGCCAAACGGAGCCGGGCGGCGACGAGTGCAGCTGCCGGCGGCGGCACTGCGACAACCCGGCGCCGCGGCACGGCGGCCGGCCGTGCGAGGGCGTCTCGGTGGCCGTGGCCAACTGCACGGTGCACGGGGGCTGGACCGCCTGGTCGGCGTGGTCGGCCTGCTCCCAGACGTGCGGCATGGCCGTGAAGACGCGGCGGCGGCAGTGCGGCAACCCGGCGCCCGCTCACGGCGGCCGCGTGTGCGTGGGGCCCGACCACAGCGAGATATACTGCACGACCAACCCTCCCTGCCCCGGTGCGTACCTCCGACGCGAGCCCCCCACACTTTCAGGACGGGTCTCCTCGTACGTAGTCTGTCGGCAGACACTGGGCACTTCACGGCCGGGTTTACAAACAACAGACACTGGGCACTTCACGGCCGGGTTTACAAACAACAGACACTGTGCACTGTAAGGCCGGGTTTACAAACAACAGACACTGTGCACTGTAAGGCCGGGTTTACAAACAACAGACACTGTGCACTGTAACGCCGGGTTTACAAACAGACACTGTGCACTGTAACGCCGGGTTTACAAACAACAGACACTGTGCACTGTAAGGCCGGGTTTACAAAAAACACAAGACTGCAAGAAGTTCAGATAACAATGTTTTCAAATAAGAGTTTTTAAACTACGCCACAAGAATTAGTCAACTTTAAACTTTTGCGTTACAGCTTGCGTATACATCCGCCTTCCATGTTAGAAGTGAAGTGTTTAGTCTGAATAATTTTAAAGACTTAGACATAATCTGGTTTTTTATTATACACAACATTTGTCACTTGTTAAATGTTTGAAGTGTGAAAGCAAATGACAATTTTGAATTAAATTTGGAAAATCTCACGTGGTTAACATGATAAAAAGAATTCATCAAAAGAAGTCGGGACAATTTGATTTCTACTGTTCTGAAATTTTCATGTTATGGTGTTGGTGATTGTCTTGTGACTTTCCTGCTTTATGAACGACCGTGATTTTCTTTTGTTGTTGAATGTTGAGTAGTTGCGTCTCTTGATTGTTTATTAACGTGGCTCAAACAGCAACTAATTTTCATATATATTCGAATACCTTTGCTTGCTTTGTATACAATAACAAACTTTTTCTGAGATGTATTTGGTAATACATGAATATAAGGAACTAAGTTCAAGCATTCCAACCATGTATCATTAATTTACAGGAAATGTAGTTCACATAATTAACAATGTTGTCAGTGGCTCTTATTTTATGATGGCATTTACAGTGAAATTCTATTAAGATGTTTTTGAAGGTAAGTCAATAATAGTGTTCATGACAAAAAAAAAAATTTTATATCACATATTATACTTCACTAGAGTGAAATCTTGACTTATCATCTACTGAACATACATTTAGAGATTTACTTTCACTAATTAAATTATAATATTGCAGATTAGTGCAATAGATTTAACTTCCGTATACAAAGAATAAACTTTTGTTGAGAATTTATTTTTGTGCGTTATTGTAGAAGTAAAATTTTTAATTGGTTGATACCATAGTTAAATGTCACTTGTTAAAAGAGCCTAGTGAAGTGTGTTGGCATGTAGGTGATGTAGTGATTGTGCCTGCAGCGCTAACCCCGCCTCCCCGCGACGGAGGCTGGAGCTCGTGGGGCCCCTGGGACGAGTGCTCTGCCTCTTGCGGGGGCGGCTACAGGGTGCGCCGGCGGCGCTGCGACAACCCCGCCCCGGAGCATGGCGGCCAGGACTGCCAGGGCTGCCACACCGACCACGAGACGTGCGGTGCCGTCGCCTGCCCCGAGGTGAGGCGGCTGTCGCAGTGGACCCCCTGGCTGCCGACCAACGCCTCTGCCGGCGGCGGGGGGTCGTACCTGGAGCGGCGGTACCGGTTCTCGTGCAAGGCGCCCGTGGGCGACCCCGCGCTGCTCAAGATCGTCCCGGTCAAGGAGGAGGACAGATACTGCAACGCAGACGGATCCTGCATGAAGACAGGTGCGTGTCCGTCAAACTGCGCACACTGTTTAGAATGTTGTTAACGATTGTCATCTAAAATGCTCTGTAAATCTAATTTTGCTCCCAAAGTCTTTTCTCCATTACTGACAGCTGTTTTTTTTTTTTGCAACAGGTACATTTAAGCCTGTAAAATGGGGCTTACTCAATCCTTTTCTGTTTTTTAATTAATTGACAGCAAAGAGAAAAAATTGTTAATTGAACTGACATATTTTTGATATATTTAATAATTCATATCAGCATTTACTGATTTATTGCCTGGACATGTACAAATATATCAAACATTCTACTCGCTTATGAGTAGAATCCCACCGAATTGTTTAGGGTCGTGTGCTCACCGCTCCACTCTTCTGGTGGTGGCAACGACTGCATTCCAGAGCTTGGTGCTGTCAGCGAGTGCTGCTAAACTTTTCGCAAAACAGAGATTATGTACAGCTATTCAGCAGCTTCTTTATTTTCTCTACTCGCTCAGCAAGTAACAGTTCTTTACTTGCTAACAAGTCTGGCTTGAAATGTGATTGGTCGATAGCCTCCACTCCACATGTTGGAGTGAAGACTGTCTTCATCCTGACGGAGCCTGCTAGACTCTGATGGTTTGGTACTTGAACCAGCGTCCCTATAGTTCTTCCGGGTGCGGAAATTTATTTTAAAACCAAATTATCAACAGTTCGTACGACCTACCATTCTAAATATAAGATTCCTTACATGGCAGAAGATTTGTTACAGCTTGAATCGAGGATTCAGTTTCCAGGTAGAATCGGTGGAATCGAAGCACCGAAGAATCTACATGCCCATCCCTAATTTTTATAGAGTTTCTTCTGATCACAGTCAATGTATGGTTTCACCTAATTTAAATAACGATACTAGTTTTTCTTTTTTCAGACCTGCAGAGTCATTATGTAATGTTGATGCAGATAATAATGGTACAAAGTATAGATTGTGTAAGGAAAAATCTTTGTGGTAGTCTGCATGCTATGTTTGTTGGTTGAAATGTGTTTTGAAAACAGCGTGTATTGAAACATATCTGTAGCCCGAGGAGACGGGAAACATTTTTCGGTGGAATGGTGAAAACTGTTAGATAGAGCAATTTTGTTATATTAATGTAAGTCTGGAAATTGTGTGTTGACAGTTGGCAATATTGTTCTAGCATTTTTTTTATGTCTTGAGGGTGTGTGAAAATATGGCGGCATGCATTACAACGTGGTTGCAATGTCTGAAATAAAACAGTCGTCAGAAGTTTGTAGAAAGCCTTTTATTTCTTTGTTCCAACTTTAACAAAAACTGGGGGAAAGCTCTGGGAAACGGGAGTGCAGCGAGAGTGTCGGGGTGCGGAGTGAGACGTGGGCTCGTGGTCGGCAGGTCGCGGCGACGGGGAGGAGGCCTGGTCGGAGTGGACCGGCTGGTCTGATTGCTCGGCCGAGTGCGGCACGGGCCACCAGCACCGCACCCGGACGTGCGAGGGACGCCGCGAGAGCTGCGAGGGAGCTTCGAGCATGGCGCGCAGCTGCAACACCCACCCTTGCAGAGGTTGGTCGCCCTGCTCGGCGAGTCGAGCTCGGGTTGTCCGGGGTCCGGCCACTCTGTTTCGGTCTGCATTCAAACTGCCTACATTAACCAGAAAACTTTTTGAGGGAGGGTGGAGTGGAAAGCAAGGGTACTGCAACACTGTTATTTTACTTAGTGAATCTATACTGTGTATATTTATCATCATTAGTGGCGTAGCCAGGATTTGTGTATGGGGGGGTGTTAAGAAAACGTCCCCCCCCCCCCCCCCCCGTATTAAAGTGGGGGGGTTGGGGGGTCCTCCCCCGGGCAAATTTGGATTTTAAGGTATAAAATAGTGCTATTTTAGCAGTTTTCGGTACTTAAATTTAAATATTGTAATGTTAAAAATTTTATTAATTTTAATATGAAATTTGTTTGAGTGATGAATAACAAATTAATTAAAGATTTGGTGCTGGGGGGGGGGGGGGGGTTGAACCCCTAAA
The DNA here is from genome assembly GCF_032445375.1 of Bacillus rossius redtenbacheri. Classification (NCBI taxonomy): domain Eukaryota; kingdom Metazoa; phylum Arthropoda; class Insecta; order Phasmatodea; family Bacillidae; genus Bacillus; species Bacillus rossius. The sequence goes on along the minus strand of NC_086337.1, from coordinate 36,658,023 downwards.
ACCCCCCCCTGGCTATGCCCCTGATCATCATAATGTAGTTACAGTAAAACCTGTGTATAACAAAACTGAGGGGACTTGATTTTGTTATGTTTGTAATAGAGAGGTTTCTTTATAAAGAGGTGAAACCCAAAATTATAAAAAAGCATGTCATAAAATAACAAATGCATATTTAAAGTAGCACCGAATCAAGAGTCATGTTTTAACACTATTCGCATTACATTGCAAATTAAGACATGTTTTATTTAGGGAAATAACAAATTGTATATAATGTACATACTACATACCTAAATGAAAATAACTGGGCAGGAAATCATACTGTACGTACAGATAGTTGTTGTAGCACTCAAGAGAACTAGTTGCAGCCAATTGCACATTAACTTAAAAATACCTAAACTACAGCATGGACAGAATATTACACTACTTAATGGAGGTGTACTTTATATTGGGTTCATCCAGAAGAAATGTTACAATTTGTCACTTTGCGCCAATTTCAACAATCTGATGGCTTTATTATTGTAGGCCTAATTACTACATTATTATTATTTCTAGTAGTGAACTAATGACATAAAATATAAAAAAAGTTAAATTTCAAGACTAAACAGCACAATTAAAAAAAAAAATTGAAATCCTGTATGACCTTTTGTTACAGTTGAATTAGACATGCCAAATGCACTGACATGCAATGGAACAGTACCAGTCCATGAGATATAATTGGCAGAATTTGCATTTTATGTGTACTTTTTCCCTAATAGTTGGACATATTCAAACCCAATTATAAAATAATGTTCAACTGTACAACATACAGTACCTACAGTTTTTTCATATAGTCAAGAAAGTTTGTTTGAACTTTCCTTTGAGAAATCTCTTTCATAACTTTGCAATACTGATACCCACAAGATTTTGGGTACTCATAACTTCTACGGTTAGGCCTAACTACATATGCACAGTAATACACTAAATATAAAAATATAAACTAGTTATCCATGTCGTCACGTCGCGATTAAACAAGCTTCATGAAACGTCACAAAATGTTCACTAGTGTCGGAACTGTGTGCCACTAAATCTGTTAAATAAATTTTGTATACGTATTACATTTGTGTACGATTGCGAAAGATGTCAATCTGAAATGATGTTTACAAATAAATTATAGGTTAGGTCATCGTAACAGAAAACAAACGGTAACAAAAAACCCATTAGTAGTCGTTGGCCATTGTATAATCCAAGTTTTATGTACCTAGCCAGATATGGCTGCCATTGGCCAGTATCCATTGCTACAAATTCTAACGCGAAAATACTCATTTTGTAGGATAAATATTATAATCAAATCTTTTTTTCTTAATTGAAAAAGTTAAGCATTTTTTATTTATAACTCTTGATTATTCAGCATGAATGTTATGTTGCTAAACCAAGCACACAAAAAAACGGACATTTTTTTATACAAATGAAATTTCTATCCGCACGGTTACCAGCACTGCAACTGCCATTTTACTCAACGAAATAAAGAAAACATCTGTAAACAATTTCCACAAGACCTGTCGTTAAACAAAGCTATAGAATTGTGAATGAAATGAGAAAATGTTTAACATTTTGTGTATTAATATCGGCAAAACGATACGTATTAACGAAAAATTACAGTCAAGGGTTTGAAAAACGTACGTTATATATTTATTATGCCTATTAATTTGCATGGAGTTTAAAGGGACCGGCGGCTTTATACGTTATACTGGAATGTAGGTACGTTAACAAGAGGGACGTACTAGAGAGAATTTGCTGTACATATTGCTTGAGAACACGACGGAAATAAACTTGCAGCAATAAACTCGGAACACAAAGCAAAAAATTTCACGAAAGATTATTCATACAAGCACGGACTAAACCCATAGACTAAACCAACTGCCGATATCGAATTCATGCACAACTTTCGTGCTTTCGAGAGATAGACACACAGCACTGGCGACTAATTTATCGCGCGCAGTCGACCAACTGTACCATGTCATCTTTGTTTCGGCTGCTGCTTTGGCGACGTAGTGTGGATAGTTCTATGATGCAGAGAAAGATGGCAGTCCTCACTTGTTTACGTTACGTTAATATTTGAGCAGAACTCAAAGTATTTCACCGCAAAATTGTGTGTATTTTGTACAGTCCCATTTATTTCGTTAATTCGTAATAGAGGAGTTCTGTAAAATCACACGTTATAATTATTTCGTTACAAGAGGGTAAAAACACATGTACAGTAGAACCCTGTTATAATGTTCCTGCATATAATGTTTTCCTGCTTATAATGTCATATTTTTAAAGTCCCAATATTTCCCCCATAAGAACAATGTATTTATTTCCTGCATATAACGTTCATAAATAGTGTAATTTCCTGCTTATAATGTTTGCTTTCTAACATTCAATAAACGGGAAAAAATGTTTTAAAACCAAATTATTCCAACACTTACTATAAAAAGTTTCCTTTATGTATGTTTATGTTTACAATCACTGCCATAGAATACATGAAGTTTGTTAAAATACAATTTTATGCAATATACTGAAGGTACACAATGTTCATAGTTACCTGTCAGTTGGCACCCTTGCCATTTCAGATGCACGTACATAGTCATACGATATTTAAGTTGCCAACCATTGAGCGAGGGCATAACTAAAAGTGTTTTCTATTGCTTACAAATAATTTTTTTTTTTTTCCATACGTAGGAATTCCAAATTTAAGTAAACATTTACAGGTGGCAAAGGAGTAGACGTTCTCACTCTTAATGTTGTTATCATGAATCGTGAGACAATTTTACAAAAAATGTGGCAGTGTATCTTTAAAGACAAACAAAATTTAACCAGGGAACAAGACGAAGTTGAAAAATTGTTGGCTTGTTTCAGAAAATTCATGTATCAAGTATACTATCTTTGGTTTTAACATTAAACAGGGTTCGTACGGTCCTTAGAAGTCCTTAAAAAGTCCTTATTTTTGAATACTGTTTTTAAGGGCCCTTAAAAGTGCTTACTTTTTTACGTTTGTCGTGTTGACTTTAGAAGTTACTTTTTCCTTTGTTACGCATTGGATGTTACGTAACAGTAGTACGACTATGTTTTTATGGTACAAATATTGGCCCGAATAGCTTAGTAAATGTCGTACGATGTACCAGAATTCTTTTGTTAGTGCACAAAATATACCGGAATTATCGGTTTACCGGCTTATAGTGCTCATAACTACTGAACAGAGCGCGCTGTAGTAGCTGTGTTAGTGTTTTGGCGCGTAAATGCAGAAGTTTCGTTGTTTTGACTTGGTGTGATTGTTTTTTCTTGTGAGAAAGGTTATCTGCTAGTGAATTTATCTTGACCGTGATGCCGGGGAAGTGTGTCTTTAACATACTTTGGCTCGAAAAAGAGCAGTACAAAAAGTGGCTTTCCCGTGACCCAGACAAGCACAAGGCAAGATGCCGATTGTGCTGTAAAGTTTTCGATATAGGGAATATGGGCGAATCGGCTTTGAAAGCACACATGGCAGGTGAGACGCGTGTATTTTTATAGGTTTTTCATGAAAATTTTTTGGTTGTCTTACATTTTTGTATGTCTACATAAGTTAAATTGTTTCATGTATAAATAATTAAAAACGAAAATATGAATTTGTGAATGGTATTGGAAGTTGTTGGATTTGTGTGCGGTGGGATTATTTTCACCCAATGCATAACAAAGTACATTAATAAGGTTAACATTTTATTTGAAAACAATGTAGTTGGTATTGAATGTTTTTTGTTGTATTAATATGTCTGTTATAAATGTAAAATAACTTATGTATTTTCGAAATTTTTTTTTATTAGGGTCGAAGCACTCTTCATTAGTTGAAGAGAAAACCAAGACCGTTGCGATAAAAGAGTTTTTCAGTCCCATGAACTTACCTAATCAAACTTCTTCAACCTCAAATGCTGCAGGTGTATGCAAGCCAGCTACAGAAGCAAGTGGTAGTTTGAATTTGTTTACCACTGGGAAAGACGTTCTGGATGCAGAAATTTTGTGGACTTTAAAGTGTATTTGTAATAACTATTCGTACAAGTCTTGTGAAGATTCATCTCAACTTTTTGCTAGAATGTTTCCAGACAGTTTAGTCGCACGACAGTTCTCTTGCGGTGAAAAGAAAGTGGCATATTTGTGTCATTTTGGTTTGGCTCCCCATTTCCAGACACTTTTATTCAAATCTTTTCAGGACACTAGTCACTATGTCTTGCTGTTTGACGAAACACTGAATAAAAGCACCCAGCAAAAACAAATGGACATCCATATTAGATTCTGGCATACTGACAATTCAGTGAGAACACGTTATGTTACTTCAGCTTTCATTGGTCATGCCACAGCTGATGATTTACTGAAGGCGTTTTACAAATGTACAGAGAAGCTTGATTTATCAAAATTAATTCAGGTATCAATGGATGGACCATCAGTTAATTGGAAGTTTTTCAAACTGTTGCAGGAAAACATGAGAAAAGAGTTTAATTTTGAGTGCATTGATGTTGGTTCTTGTGGGCTTCACACTTTGAATAATTCATTCAAAAAGGGCGAATCTGCAACAGAGTGGGGTATTTCATCTGTTCTGACATCTCTTTACTCTTTGTTCAAAGATGCCCCAGCACGAAGGGATGACTTTGAAAAATTATCCACAACACACAAAATGCCAGTCAAATTTTGCAGCTGCCGCTGGTTGGAAAATGTTCCATCAGCTGAACGGGCATTAGAAGTTTGGAATGGTGTAACAGAGTATGTGGGAAAAGTTGAAAAAGGTGTACTTTCAAAAGTGACATGCAAGTCCTTCGGTGTTGTCGCTGGAGCAACACAAGATAACCTGATGACTGTGAAGCTCAATTTTTTTCTCTCCGTGGCAAAAGTTCTAAAGCCATTTTTGGAAAAATACCAGAGTGACAAACCATTGTTACCCTTCTTCGCACAGGATGTTCTTCAACTTGTAAAAAATGTGTTCAACTGTACAAAGTCTTGAAACATGCTCATTTTGATCGTATTTCTAGTGTTGAAAAATTGAGCAAGTTTGATTTTTCAAGCAAAAGTTTCCATGCTTCAGCAAGTGATGTTAGTGTAGGGTTTGTTGGAGATAAACTTCTGAAAGAGAAACTCTTTGAACAACAGGTAACTGAAAAGCAAGTAGTGGTTCTAAAGTATGAGTGCCAAAAGTTTGTTTTGACTATGTTGGTGAGTTTGATGGCTAAGTGTCCTGTAAATTATTCACTTGTGAGGAATGCAGCCTGTATTGATCCATCGCAAATGGCAAGAGATTCTGCTAGCTGTAGTAGTAAAATGAAGTGTGTTCTTACATATTTTGTACAAAAGAAAGCGATTGCAGCAGAGGATTGTGATGATATTTTAATACAGTTCAATGACTTCCTAGAGAATGTTGTTGGACCATCATCATCAGAGTTCCTGAACTATGATAGGAATGAAGGTCTTGACAGCTTCCTTAGTGGCTATTTTTTAAGAACAGCATATGGAAAGGTATGGAATGTCATTAAAATGTTGCTAATTCTCTCACATGGACAAGCATCAGTGGAAAGAGGTTTTTCCATCAACAAAGCCTTAGAAGTTGAAAATCTGAAGGAATCGTCTTATGTAGCCCGCCGCACTGTACATGACTACATCACTTACTGTGGTACCATACATGACATACCTATTACCAAAGAATTGAGGGCGTCTGCATCATCTGCCCGAATGAAATATATGCAGCATTTGGAGGAGGAACGTGCCAAGAAAATTGCTGCCAGTGCACAGGAGAAGAGAAAGGAAATGTTTGATGAAATTGAAGTTTTGAAAAAGAGGAGGGTTCTTTTGGAGAAGGAAATTGACACATCTGAAACATCAGTTAATAATCTTTCACAAAAAGCAGAAACTTCCAGAAATATTGAACTGTTTATCAAGTGCAATGCTGTTAGGAAAGAAATCTCTGTAAAGAAGCAGGAGCTGAGTGATCTCAAAACTAAAATTAGTGACTTGCAAAATCTGACTAAATAGACCTGGTTTCAAACTAATTTCATATAAAGTACTTGACTATTGATTCACACTAGTGCCGTCTTATCTTGGAGCTACGAACACTTAAGTGAAAACTGTTAAATGTGTAAATGTTGTATTATAATTTTTTTACTATCAAGTCGATCAACATATAAGAAAGTTTGTGTTCGCAAAGTATTTTTAAATTGGTAAGTTCAAGGCGTTTGTTTAGGCCTATTTTAAACTGCATGACTATGTATAATTAGTACTTACACCACTTGATTTCTTTGTTATATTAATACATTTTTTGCCAACGTGCAGAATATTCTTGTTTTAAAACTTGTAGATCAATGCTAAAAGGTCCTTAAAAAAACTATAATCAAGTCCTTAGAAGTCCTTAAAAGTCCTTATTTTTTAATGACCTAAGAGAGTACGAACCATGTATAAAGTTGTTAAATAGCTTGGTGAGTCCATTGGTACAAAGCTCGAACATTGTTAAGTGCTAAATTGAGATTTCCTGCTTATAACGTTTTCCTGCTTATAATGTTTTTTTCTTGTGCTCCCTTGAAAAACATTATAACAGGGTTCTACTGTATTTGTATAGGATTTTGGCGGGACCATGACGTGATTTCGTTGTAAACAGGATTTCGCTATACAGGTGTTCGTAAGGAACAGGTTTTACTGTATTACTTTATGTACAGCTGACTTAATAGGTATAGTCGTATAGTGAATATTAGCATCTTCTTTACACTGCAGTGGAATTTAAATATTGCAGTGGTCTACACAAAATGTCTGTGCTGTGCAGACATTAAAATTTGATTATATAGCTCACATTGCATATTCACAGTACAGCCGCGAGTGCAACTGTTAGAATATATCAGGGTGGCCAGCGATCGGGAAAACCGGGAAAAGTCATGGAATTTGTTTAGCTGTCAGGGAAATTTTTTGTAGGTGATTCAGTCTGCGTTTATGTACTTTTATGAAAAATGTCATTTGTTTAGCGATTCAAAATCTTTTCTAAACATAAATCTTCATTCCAGATTTGAAAAGCACGTGTGTATTTATTAAATGTATCGTGATGTTCAACTAGTAACACGTCAGACTAAGTCTTAGAGAGCAATCAAACTTTTCGTAATCGATTGTAATGCGTGACTGCGAGATATTGCAGTCGAAAATATCGTAATCGAATGTAAAATGCGCAACTGCGAGAAACGTGAGCGTCGCTATGCACTTATTCGTTATTGACTCCTTTGTTACCTAATACGTTGTTAATGTGATTGATATGCGAAACTGCGAATGCTGATTTAAGTGGAAAGTTGCCGCAGTGTTTTTTTATCACGTATTATTTTCCACATTTTAATGTGTTTCTACACAGATTTTGTGGTTAGGCTGTACCCCAAAATGGCGGTTTGCTAGTTTCGTTTTTGCATTCGGTATTTTTAAAATCAAACACTAGGCGCTTGGTATTAGCATTTCTCTGACACTTTAAAATGCATTTTTATTTATTTATTAACAATACTAACTTTATTCAGATTTAGAACATTGTGCTTGTCATTTTGTTAAACATCACATCAACAGGCATGCTATCTTCAAATGTGTGATCAAATGTTTAAACTACTTAATAAACACACTATGAAAGTGCAATTTATTTTATGTGAACTGCTGTGAAGAGTTTGAAGCCGCCAGGGTGAGTAATCTTATTTTTGTCAATTTTTCCATTGAATAAATTTATTACATGTTGCTTATTACTCACATATAATTTAAAAATTTCAGTAATTCTGTGTTGGCATAGTTGCCACATTGTTATTTTTGTATCTTTGCTGAGAAATTAATGCATTTTAAGTAGCTGCATTGATAGGCCTACACTACTATATCGTGTAAAAGATTTTGTATTTTATAGTGGTCAGGGAATTTTCTTTTAGACCTGGAAAAGTCAGGGAATTTTTTTATACTGACTTGCTGGCGACCCTGGATATACCTTTATATGACAATAGCAAATTTAAGTACACAAAATTGCTTTTCATCAAAGGTTACCTGTACTATGTGTGTGCATGAGAACCAACCCATGATATTTTTTTAGTTCAAATCATCAAGAAATACGTTCATGCTGCCTAAGTATCTTGGAATGCCATCACAAAGTGAATGTTTGTAGCTACATAGTGTAGGGCTCTCCAAATGTTTGATAAGAAAATTTACAGACCAATATCTTGAATGAAATTTCAAAAGTAATTTCCGAGACGTGTTGTTGGCACTTGATGATATGCGGCTCCGAGAAAAAAATTCCGCTCTTTAAAGGTGTGCAAGTAACGTGTGTTTTTCCGGTTTATGTGAACCCGAAAAATTCAGTTTCTAGTTGTTGGTTCACAGGCTTTAAAAAAAAAAATGTTTGTGATGTTTAATTTAGGTATTTTGGGTAACTAAGGTGCATCGCCACACACGGTGCTCGTGCAGTTACACCACTTGTCATTCTGGTCATTTTACTTTCTATATTGTTCCTCCTTCTGTTATTGATATGAAACTTGTTGTTAGCACTTGTGGCGGTAGAGAAGGCTGGGGAAGGGCGACTGCAGCCGGGTGATTGGTCCGCAGGCGAGTGGGGCTGCTGGACGGACTGGTCTTCGTGCTCGGCGACGTGCGGCCAGGGCAGGCGCCAGCGCACCCGCCTGTGCCTCAGCGTCGGCAGCCGCAACCTGCTGGAGACGGGCTGCGACGGCTCCTCCGTGCAGCAGGAGCCCTGCGAGTTGGCCAGCTGCGAGTGTGAGTTGCTCCTCTGTGCCCGCTGCCGTCAGGCGAACGAACATGCGTACATCTGTGTTTCGACACTTCAATTCAGCACCGGTCGAGCCGCTGGCCTTTCAGATATTTTTTTTTTCCGGGTGAATTACCTAGGCACACCAGCATTTAAATCATCTTAAGATTTTATTGCTACCGTCGAGTTTTAATATTTGTTCAATATGTTGCGGCACTCTGCAGCATGATTGGAAAGCTTGTCAGTTCGTTGGAAACAAAAAAAAAAACAAAAAAGATTGTGTGTGCATCTTTACTGGACGTATGAAAGTTCGTACTTTTTTTTTAACATGATAATTGTGTTGCTACCATGCAAAGAAATGAAGCTATAGTGACCTAGTTTGAAATGTTTAAATTATCTTTAAATTATGAACTCAAAGTTAGTTTAATGCAGTCATACCAATCCCAGACGTTTTATATCATCTAATATAATATAACCATAAGTACATATCATGTTTTATTGGATAATCGTCACCCTCGCATGATCTTTGAACTGTTATTTTAAAGGCCTCAAAATTTCAAAGAAAAAAAAATATAAATAATTTTTTTCTTAAACGTCAGATGCACACACACTGATATTTGCAAAAAAAATTATAATTCAAAATGAAACTCAAGTTGCTGGCGTGTATCAGTAATAGTGGCGTGTTGGTTGAATGCAGGGCTGGAAACTTGAACTGTTGAAACGGTGCGGTTGCAGCCCTGCAAGGTTGGGAGCCGTGGACGGTGTGGTCGGAGTGCGACAGGCAGGACGAGCAGCACCGCCGCAGGAAGTGCCTCACCACGAACCCTGGACCCGAGCTGTGCCAAGGACACGACCAGGAGACCCGCATGTGCGTCGAGCTGCGGGACGACAACGGTGAGCTCCCGAGTTCCCTCGTGTTCGTGTGGAACCTGTTTCTGCACGTCTAAGGTTACATTGGCAAAACACAAGATTATTTGGGGAAAAAAAATGGCTGTGAATAATTATGTGCAGGAACTTTAAGTTTGTTAGATCAAGAAAAGTTTTAAGACAATAGCCATTCTGAAAGCATCTTCCAGTTTCAAGGTGTTATAACTAGACAAGATTTTATGGTTTTATTGACGTGACGTCTAATAAATCTATGAACGCCGGCTGCACGCACAAAAAAGTGTCCCGTTATGCACATTGTTCCGTTACGCCGTATCCCATTACGCACATTGTTCCGTTACGCTGTGTCCCGTTTAGCTCATTGTACGCTTGCGCCGCATCTCTCTCTCTTACACTCAATTGGCCTATGCGTCCGAGGAGAAGAAAGACAGCGGCAGCACACAACTTACATCTACACGTGAACTGTTTCGTCGACTGTTTATAAAGTGAAGTGAAAAGTTAATGTGGTTTACATTGCTTATTACAACAACAATTTCGGCAATAAAGGTTAATTATTCTTGCATTTTAAAAATCTGATTACTAGTATAATTTCAAGTATTTATTCTTTTATTATTAAAATAAAAATGATTCAATTTTATTCATAAAAGTATGCAATCATTTCATCAATGTTTTGTTATGACATTGTCATGTAAACTATCGTTCGTAAACCGACTTTACAGACAACCAATTTTTTTAGACCAAATTCGTTTTTAAATCAAGAATGTGTTATTATTTTATTTTAATTTTAATAAAAGTTGCTTTGTAATACTTACCCCAATAAAATAAAATTTAAATTCTGCATTTTTTACAATGAAAGAATTGGTAGTAAAAAAGGTATAAAACAGATGTACATTCAGAATAAGAAAAATTATATAGTACCTATTTGTGGTTCAAAAATGATCCAATAAGAGATCTACAATGAAATAAATTAATTTTTCTGATCCATTAAGTTTGGTACAAATTTTTTATCAGGAAATGACATTCCTTGAGTTTTGAACAGGAAAAGATAACCTTTTATGATTTTGATTAAGTTATGGTTAAATGCTACTATATTCCATGATATAATTTGCATTTCAGTGTAGTGTGGTGTATTAACCAGCATTTCAGTTTTATGCAGTGTTTTTGACCTGCTGTTTGGTGATATTTCGGTTTTTCTCAATTCACCATACAATCTTGTCCCTAGTACCTTCATTTCTGATAGTAGTACGGAGGTTGTAAGTTGTAAACTTAACATGCGTGATGATGTGTTCAAGAGGTTTTAATTTTTATAAGTTGTATTTCTAGTGCAGAGGGGTAAAAGGATAAAGGTTTTTAGTATGTAGTGTCCGCTGCCTCTCCTGAATCATTACATGATCATTGGAATAGTGTCTGTATGAAAAATTTTAAGTGCCAATCAAATCACAAAATGGATAACAGATCTCCCTAAAAAAAATTCAGTGTCAAATGCTAGGCACCATGTGAAGTTAATAAGTTAACAACCATATTTGTTGATCATTCCTGTATTCGTTGTCTCTTCTCGCTCACCCTGGTTACAGGTGACATGTTGTAGAAGAAGGAAAAAAGGCCAGTAATTTTGCTTCTGACCTTTCTCTCAATGTATACTTCTTTTGGGGATGGAGTATCTTGTCTTCATTAGTAGCACAAGGTTCACAATATTAGAGAGTAAACTTTTTGTGCATATTTTTGATATTTTCTCCATTATTAAAGTTTCCAGGTTGTACAAGACAATGAGTAATGACAAAATGAATGTTATAAGGGCTTGTGTGTTGCAATTAGTGAAAGTAGTGACCATATAGATAACTTAAAGCATTGTGGCTAATATTATTTTGTTTCCCCTCCCCCTTTCCCCTCATTTAAATTCTAAAAAAAAAAAATCTTATCTTTTCCACCAACGAAAGAAAAGAATTTTATAGCAAATAGCAAGAGGCGGTTCTATTAACACCCCACCCCTTACGCCCCATCACTAAATGAAATTCTGGATAAGCTTTTGGTTATTATTTTGTTTTTCTCTGTTCTCTGTCGTCCAGAAATATCTCCGCTGGGGGTCCAGAGCAGCCTGGACTCCAGCGGCGCTGGCTCAGTCTCTGTCGGCGTGATCCTCGGTTCGTGCCTGGTGGCGTTCCTGGTGGGCGTGATCGCCGGCACGGCGCTGTGGTACTTCTACCAGCAGCGCAAGAGACCGCGCGTTCCCGGCAGCCCGCACTACATATCGTCCAAGCAGAACCCGTACGTGACGGTGCCGCTGAAGGAGACAGCGGCCGCGGCGACGACTCCGAGCGCCAAGCGCGCGCCGTCGGGGGCCGGCGGCCTGCCCGGGAGCCCGCACAAGGGCTCGGCCAATGGCGGGACGCCCAAGCTGTTCGCCAAGCCGCTCGTCGAGTACGAGACGGCCACCATAAAGAGGAACAGCCACGGCATGGCGAACGGGCACATGCGCACAGACTTGGAGCAGGACAAGTTCTTCTGAAGAGGAGCAGTCGCGCATCGTCCTTCCTCGCCGGAAAATAGGCCTATGCAGGGTGGTTGGGGGGATGGGGGTGGAGTTCATCCCCCTCCCCCTCTCTTAAATTCCTAAAAAAAAAAAACATATATCGTTCCCACCAACAAATATAAATATTCGCACCCCGAGTACAAGACTATCGTAACTCAAAAAAATAGAGTTTTTGAGATATTTTTACCATAAGCAGGAAAATATCATTATCTAGGCACTGCAAGACTATCGCAATATTATATTTACTTTTACGGGACTTATGACAAATAATGTAGTGTTGCACTCTGGAAAATATTGTATAAGAATATGTGCAAGACTATGGCATCTGAGTTGTGATCGTGTTGCACTGATTTTTGAGTTACGATAGTCTTGTACTCAGGGTGCGCAATGTGAAAGGAAAACAGCAAGTAATGACGTTCTATACCCCCTTCCCCCCCACCCAAAGCCTGAAATGAAATTTGGCGTGTGCTTCAGCTGCAAAACAACAATCTTAGATTGTGTACAGTATTGTTTTAAGACCACCTATGTGGTTCACGATATGAGAGTAATGAGAAACTAGTGTCTTAAAAGATGTTTTTAAGTGAAGACACTCTTAAAAATGAAAAACTTGTTATTTAGTGCCTAATCAATGTGAGACTTCTGAAACTGCCAACTGGCTGTATGGATTGTGAATTCTAGGTGGACAAATGTAGAATCATTGACTGCAATTCGGTTTGCTTGTGGTGACAACACGGACTAATATTTTAATTAGCTGTGTGGTCGTGAGTAATAATTGTGGTGCTGCGAGAAAAGAACAGAATGTATTTTTCCTATGGATGTTCATATTAAATTTTTATTTTTTTATAACATGTGGATTTAATAATAATGTTACTTGTTGCAGATAATGATATTTTTTTTATTATGAAAATGATTTTACAAATTGTGTGCTAAATTATAGCTGTCTTCCAGCATGTGTGTTGTAGGAAAATGGAAGTTACATTTTATGGAATGTTAATGGTATGAATTTTACAGATGTACCTTGAGAATTTATTGATAACCTAACTACTTAGGAGTTCTTAAAACCTTGAGTAAGAACTCAGTGGTTTGTTTTTCAATTAAAAAAAGGGACCAACATTGATAATAATTTTTGCAAGACTTTGCCCTATCACAATTGTTGTCTTCTTGACATACCAGCGATTTTATATAAGGATAAGTCAACTTAAAAAAAATACCAAAATATATCTGAATAAAATATTCACATACTCATTGCATCATTTGTGGTGTAAAATCTTGAATATACTCTTATCCTTAAAAACAGGCTTCAGTTTTGTAACTACAGACAAAGTTAATAATGAGCTAGGATGTTTGGATATGTGAGAAAGCTAGGAAAATAGGAATACAGGAAATAAGGCAATATAATAAATACTTAAGGTATACATACAATGAAGACATACTAACACTAAACATTCAATACAATGGTTTTTCACTCATTTTTACTCACTCTTTGCCTTTTACTATAATACTGGTTAGCTAATGAAAAAATGCTTTAGTACTTGCAAGTCACTTTAGATTGATAAACAGTTATTACTTTTGATTTGACATGAAATATCAAGTCAAATTTTGAATCTTTGTACATGCAAACATGCACGAAATGCATATAAATGGTTGAAAAAAAATAGCAATTTTTTTCAATTGAGCCAAATTTATAGTTTTTTTTTAATGTATTTTGTGCTTGACAATTTATTGGGGCTCCCAATTTTTATATGACTGCCTTTTTAAATATGAATGTCAGCAAAACCTTACAATACTTAAAAATAGATACCTAACGTTTAACATTTCCAGAAGTTTGTGCAAATTTGTGTTAAAATTATGCACTGTAAATAAAATGTTTATTTTTTAGAAGCATTTATATGGAGGGAAATAAAACCTAACATGGGCATTTGAACACCATTGTAACTTACTTTAGTTGTCAACACTATGTATGTACACATTCACATTTAACTAAATTCAATGTTAAATTTCGGCTGCTGGAATTAAAATTTTCATTGTTACAAAATCTAATTTTTGTTTGGATGTACATTAAAGGTATTGTATTTCCTGTAAAAATACTGTTTCTAGTTCTGTTTCACAGTGTAATGAATTTGTCTACAAATAATTTAGAGAAATACAAAACAAATGCTATGAAATTACCTAACTTTTTTGTTGTATATTTCATCATTCATTAAATAAGACTGAATTTGTAATAAATATAAAAAAATGTTAAGCAATAATTGGTTTAAGAAAGATGGTATGTACTGAATATTTTATCAAATATCATTTTATCAAATATTTTATTTTTGCTCTAAATTGTGATATGCCTCACACTGATAGTTTAACCAACAAGATATTTTTGAATGAACAAATTGGTGAAGGATAAAAAAAGGCTTAATCATTGATTAAGAATGTATTTACAGTTAATGCTTAGAGTTCCTGCTAAACTTTGTAATTACTGTATGATATGTATATAAAAATAGTGTGTAATTTTTTAAAGTGCCATTTAACATGAAAATGATGTATGAAAAGGTACAGTACAAATGTTTGGTTGTAAAAACTTTAATGTGTAATATGTCATATGAATTATGTGCCAAGAAAAGCCTGAACCTTACATAGATGTGAGTTTGTGCTTAGCAATTTATTGGGGGTTCCCAATTTTTATATGAATTGTCTTTTTAAATTTGAGTGTCAGCACTACCTTACAATACTGAGAAATAGATAAGGTGTAGCATTTTCAGAAGTTTGTGCAAATTTGAAATGTTAATTAACAGAATTTTTGTTTTCATGTTAGTAAGATTTGGTTCTTTTACTTGTAAATTATTTTTTTGTTAAATGTAATTGAAATCCAACAATATGTGCTTTGAGTAACAACAAATACTAAATACCATATCTACTCAAATAAAATGCACGTAAATTTCTTAAAATGTGTTTTGGAGTATGGTGCAGGGCAGCGATGCACACCACAAGTTCTGTCAAGCCCCATAGTTGATTAACTGGCTTATCGGACAAGTCTTTTCGTGGTTCTATATGTGCGTTTCTGTTAGAAAGACATTGCAAAGATTACTAAGCTCAGACTTATTTGAGAGCATTGTTATTCGGGTAAATACAGTGATATTTTTATGAATATAATATAGTTTAACATTTCAAGGGCAGAAAATTAGAGAGATGACATATTGTGTAATTAACAGATGGTTGCATAGCCACGTTCAATCTTTAATTGCCTTGGTTCATGTGATGCGATCTTAGGAGTCCATGATTTTGTGAAGCACTGCTAGGGAAAACTTGAGTGACTGATTTTTTTTTTTTAACTTGCAGCCATGGAATTGGGACGATTGAAGTGCCTAGTTCTAAAGTACCTCTCAAATCTCAAAGCTTATCTTTTGTATTAAAAATAACCTGCTGTAAATTAACAGTTAAATTTTTTTTAGTTATTAACTAATGTAACTGTTAATGGTGATCCTCATCTGTTGTATTTTTGTCATGTTATACTTATTGATGTGGCTGGGAAACTTCTTTTCCACTTCAATTTGAACCGGATTATAAAAATAACCTGAACATGCTGAATGAAACTACCAAATGTATGGCTCACCGTTAACTGTAGTGCCAGGCTGGCTACATTCTGGAAAAGTCTAGGATTGATAATGAAAAGTCGGTGAAAATGTTATTACTGATGTTTGTGGCCATCCTACAGACTGAGCTCTGAACTGAATGTGAGTTGATATGCGAATTTCATTTAATGCAACTCTTGGAGTGCCTTGCTGCACGTATCAACTGAAAAGTGATCTTACAGCTGAGGTTTTCTTTCCTCACTGTAAAAATACACTGTTCCAGCTAATACAACTTTTCTTAATGGAAGAATATTATTTCTTTTAATCATATGTATGTCTTAAAAATGGCACACTTCATATATTATTTACTAGCTGATATACCCACACATTGCTTCTAAAGTCCAGTGGCAGAAACTCGTACTAATTTGGCCCTGTTCATGCCACACCTTCAACAAAAAAAAATAATTGTAATTTTGAAAATCATATGAATAAAAAATAATTTAAATTTAAGAATTATTGGAAAAAATATATAAATAAAAAATGCCATTTTGTTTTTAAAGACCTTCAAATTTACATTTAATTAACTAAATGCATGAAAGATTAAATCTCGATCCGAAAGCAAATGAGGCGTTAAACGCTGTGGTACCCGTTGTCATGGAGATGAACAAAGAAAAAACAATGGTGACCATGGAGAAAATTTGGTCGAAAATTGCTGGAAAAAAAAAAACAACAAAAGAACTAAAGTGAATTTTGAGAAATTGGCTTTGATCTGCAAACCATTCTTGGATACCTAATCCTCATGCCAAATTTTATGCCCTTGGGCTTTGCCATCTATGTGCTTCATGAGCAATGGATAGACACAAATTTTTTCCCAAGTTTCAAATGTATTTGTATAAAAGAATATTTTGTCAGTTTGATGTGAATGTCTGTAAATAACTTTGTCATTATACTAATTATGTAATTAGTATAAGTACTCATTTTACGCACAGAAAAATATTTAATGTGAGTGAGTGATGTATGCAGTATTTCTTTTGTGTGTTTTTTGATATACAGAGCATTTTAAATTATACATTCACATTTGTGTTGGGCGGAATAAAATCCATAACCTGTGAAGTTTTTTTGTCATGTAAATAAAATTGTACTGCTTTGTCAAGTTGATGACTCACATTGAGTCCATGCTGCTCTTGTTAATGTAAGCAAATTTGCATTTTTGTTATTAAATACACATTTTATACCACATTATGTATTTTTCATTTATTGGAATAATTTTTTCCTATTTAGTGCAACCATACTGTTATTCACCTTACGTAATGGTGCTTTGGGTCATGTGTAATACTCAATAGGTACCTCACTTGATTTACTTTCAATGTTCTGCAACCGGTTCAGTTACAGATTGTATCCTTTGTGCTAAATAATTTTGGTTCATCAGGTGAAGTTCCATTAAAAGAGATCAAATTAAATGTTGAAAAATTGAAACAGTTGGTTGAAAAATAAGGCAGTGCAAATAAATCAAAACTGTGTATTAGTCTATTATTATATGGGCTGATTTTGTAAAAAAATAAACTATTCTTTTTTAAAAAAAAGTTCTCATGTTCATTTGATATTTATTGCTACACACATTCACTCTTGGTAGCACTAGAAATATAATTTCAATCAGCTGTTGAATGGGGGAGGGGTTGTTTGTATGGTGGGGATATTATATATTTTCATTTTGCTTATAACTTATTAACTAATATAGATTTCGAAATGATGCTTGCTTGATATGTAAGACAACGATGCTCTTATCAAAGTCCCTTTCTTCAAAAACATGCATAAATTATGGTTCAAACCTAGACAATACACTTATGCATATTAGTAAAGATTAGTATAAAACCATAATTTATGCACATTTTTGAAAAAAGGGGCTTTGATAAAAGCATCGTTGTCTTACATATCAAGCAAGCACCATTTTTAAATCTGTATTAGTTAATGTTATAAGCAAAATGAAAATAGCATTGAATCTTATGAGGTTAACGCGGGTTGCGTAGTGCCCCTGAAACACTGGAGTGGCCTCTTAAGGGAAGTGACTAATTTTTGCATTTCTCATCTGCAGATGACTGAGAACCAGGTGTGGAACTTGGGGCAGAAGCTGTCGCAGTCGCTCATACACCACCACAGAGTTCCAACATGGCAGCTGGTGTGTTCACGTTCATGTAACAGAGCGCAAATGTTTCGAACATGTGCAAGATTCCTGCAGATGTAGAATATCTGAAAAACTCAAAATGAATTTTTTTTCTTCAAATCTTGGGATGAACGGGGAAATTGACAATATCTTGGTTACAAAATGGAATCATTAATATTTCATTCTATGCAGTATGTTGATGTCTTAAAGCTAGGCCTGTGTCAGTCAGTTTTTTTGTTTAAATTTCAAATAGAATACAAGTAGCAAAATATGATTATTGAATTTGATTAGTAAGAAAGATTGAAACCCACTAAAAAGTATTATTTTTTCACTTGAAAAATACCTTGGGAAAGAGAGAGTAAATGTGTAGTGGCTTATGGGAAATTAGACGAACTAAACTTAAGTGAAAGGTAAGTCTGCTATAGTCAAATATCTGATAAATATTTCAATTGATAAAAAAAAACTTTTGTATCCTAAACAAATCCACACAACACACTAATTAAAAGGTAACCTTCACACATGATAGAATAAAATGTGTAGGACCCTAACGCTTTCAATACCTACTTAATTTATAGATGTATGTTTGTATATAGTACATACATTTTAATCAACACATTCCAATGATTCCTTCCAGGTAAAATGTTTTTATTAACTAACCTCAAATTATGTACGCTCACTAAATGGAATCGAAAGTTTTTAACTACCCATGTTATGGTATGTACTGGCAGGTCACATTGATGACTGGAATTATGTTATTAATATCATAGTAGCATAGAAAGTCATCCTATCTTAGCATTTAATTATATGAGCTTGATGATCACATGGTCTTGCCTTTGGAGAAAGAACTGCGTAACTCCAAGGCTTCATACACAAAGAACGACCACCCTTCTTATTGTGTCCATGTCACTAACGTGAGCATTGCGTGGTTGTGTTGCAGTCGCCTGATGTTCCCGAGCATTCCTGTGCCTGGCCATGAAGTTTCTGAGCAACTCGTCTGTGTACCGCATCTCGGCCCGCACCTGACTCCAGCTACCTGTGCCCTGGGGGGCGGTGGTGACAACCGGTTAGTAGAGAACAGATTTTATGGTTTTATTTATAGTCCACTTTCATTTTCAAGACAGAGGATATATGGTGTTTATTGTTTTGTTTTAGTAATAAAAGCTGTTTTGTTATACTAACTTCACCGAAATGATGGTAAAATTTATGTGCTGCATTTTTACATTAAAATAATCTGTAATAAATTGGTCTAAAACAGATACATTCAGAGCAGAAAAATTAGATTAGTGAACAATTGTGATTTAGAAGTGATTCAATAAGATGCACAATAAAACAAATTTTTTGATCCATGCACTTTGATACAATCTTTTGTCCAGAAACGACGTTCCTTAATTTTGAAAACATTAAAAGGCTTTTTTTTTTTTTTGATTTGAATTAGGTTTTAGTAGATAAAAGCTTCTTAATTCAAATATATAACTTTTGTGTTTTGGTATTATGCAGTGTTTTGATGTGTTCTGTGTTATGGTTTCATCACAGTTCACCATGTTATCTTGTCCCTACAGATTAGAAGTTTGCCCTGAACTGGTGAAGCTCGAGCTGTGTAGCGTCTGTGCAACCTCCCGACCATGTCGAGATGCTGCAGGCGTCCACAGCAAACCTACTCCATGCCACGGATCCCTTGCTGTGTGAGCGGACACCATATCTAGGCACACCGTAAAATTATCAATTTTTTTATTAGTTTCACCTGTATATACTACGTATAACAGTTTGTTTCGTTATTGTTTGAAATTTATTCTTAAAGCATTAAAGATGTTACTATGAACTTTAGGAATTATACTTAAATACACTGTACTTTAAGGAAGCCCGAAATTAGCCAAAGAAATTATAACGACGTAACAATTATTGTTGAAACTAAGTAATTTTTTTCGGTTTGTATCTCCCAAATTCATTGTAAACTCGTCGTAAAGTCGTATGACAAAATTACAGCGTGAGACGTAGGTCACATCGAAAGGATGTGTTTGTTTACCTTTGCCGCGTAATAAATGTATTGCTACATGAGGTAACAAAAACCTACAAAAAAACATGGAACCAAAAAAATTGGAACTGCAATGACCTAGTTAGGAGAAACGTGTTTGAGGGGGTTTAGGCAAACCTAGCCTTCCTTAAAGTTGGACTTCAAAATGAAAAATTTTTTTTATGAAATTTATAAGTATGGTAGTAAAAGTACTTAGAAATGCCAGATACTACTGACAAAATATTGTTACAGTTACAAACTTAAACAAGTTCATTGTTCTTTAAAATTTATAACTATGGCTGATTTTTTATTGCACAAAAACACTTGTTTTTGCAGGTTGCTGTTAGCTGGCCTGGCTTTGGGGGTCAATACTTTTGTGACTTCCAACAGTTGGCGTTACAAATTCTAGCAGCAATGTTAAGACATGTGAATCTCGCTCTTCTGTGCATCTACAGTTTTTGTATTCAATGTTTTTTCCAGGTATTGTGTTTGAAGTGGAAGATATTGGCAATTATCTTAAGTAGGGTTTATTTCACGCACACAAAAAAAAATAGTTTTGTTCATAGGATATGAAGTAGATATTTTCACATTCTTGTGGAAATCTTTGCCAACAACGCTTCTACTAGTAGAGCTACAAAAGCATTTTTTGACACCAAAAATTTATTTGCCTAGTTATAACTTGACACAAGATTTTGTAGTTTTTAGTTCAATTCAGTGTTTTAAACGTGGCATGTCAGTGTCATTGTTAATAGTTTTATAAATTCTGTTTAATAATACTTACTCCACCAAAGTTATGATAAAAAAAATTTAATTTCAAACAATGAGCTGCACAATCTAACAAAATAAATTACCTTTTTAGTAGTACCCTATCGAATCAGTTAAATTCTTGTAACTCTTGCTGCTTTATTTGCCAAGAATTTCTCTAGGAACTTGATAAAAAAAAACCAGTGACAATGTCGAAAGCAGCATAATGTGTATCATCCTAACTGTGAATTGTGTACAATATTTGTTTTGCTAAAATATTTGTTGAATAATTTATTGATATAAATGTTCACACATACAAAGAATTCAATAAATGCAAATTAGGTAGGTTTTATTCAAAACCTGTTGGGGATAGGAAATTTGGTTCGAGAAAATTTCAGGCAGGAAAAATAAGTTTTCCACAAAAGCAGAATAGGAATTAATTTGAGGTTATATATTAAAAAAATTTAGTCACTTTTTCGAAGGAAAAATGTTAATTTTATTGTGTACACCCAAATTTTACATTGCTAAAGGCAGATAATTTTCATGGTTCACAAAAATACCACAAAAAATGGCTAACCTTAATTATTAGGTAACCACAAAATTATTCAAAAAGTCCTATTTGTTGAAATTAGTTCATTAACCTAAATGATTCACTCGTTTAAGTTATTTATGATGGTCACTTACCCATTCAGGGAAGTTACAAACATTTGCAGTAAATTTTCACTCAATTTTATCACTTATTTACGTATGTTGCTTTCAAGGTGCAAGTCACAAAGTTTATAACATCCTAGATAAATGCAGCAAGTAAGCAACTAACTACTGTGTGAACATTTATAGATCACAACTATAGTTTCAACTACTGCATTCACATTTTGCCAATAGCATAACAGGTCCTGTGATTTTTTTGAAGTAGGTAGTCCATGTTTAAAGTTTTTTTTTTTTCATTACTATAGCATGTCTCACACTTGGATACCAATGTGCATTCTGTGTTTCCAATGCCCAATTTCTGCCACAAGTGCTGTTCTTGTTCACTGTTCCCTGTAGCCGGACATGCTTATATTGACAACTGCAATTATACTATCTATAGAGACAAATGTATGGTCTTAAAATCAACACAAAGTAAATAATTTAAAAAAATTAAAATTCTCTGTAATTTAAGATGGTTTACAAAATGATATTTCGTGTTTTTTTAGCCATGTCTAATTCTTAATTTTCAGTCATTGAAATATTTCACCAATATGTAACTTTGATTACAGAATTCAATTTTTGAAATATACCTAAATAATGTGATTGTTTACAAATGTGCTTGTGAAAATTTGTCATTCTGTTGATAATAGTTTGTTTGAACTGATCAAAATGGTGTGTTTCCAAGTGCTTGCATGTATTGAATTAGGTTAGAGTGCTTACACTACTTTGGCACCAGAATATTTATACTACCAGAATAGAATCAAATGCAATGACACAAGAAAAACTGTTATCCCATCCAGATGGTTATCTTCCATTCCAATTGTATACATTTGTAGAAACAGAACTATTAATGTTTTTTTAACTCTGGTATGAGATGATTAAAATAGAATAAATACTTGTTTGATGATGCAAATGTAAACCGACCATCAAATGTCAAAACCATCAGATTTTTCTAACTCTAGTAATTACTAACTTAGAGGAAGGAATTTATATGTATTTTTTTTTTTTTTTCAATTTAAAAATAAGGCCAAAATTCCACGGTTTTTGCTTGCAAAAAAAATGTGCAATTGGTCATTTCTTTAACTGCATAATTCAAAAACCAGAAAAAAAACAAATCAAATTCCTTCCTCTAAGTTAATAATTACTATGGCTACCATAATATCAAAGTTCAGAAAAATCCTAGCACCTCTTGTTTAATAGTCATTTTTATTGGTTGACTTATGCACATTGTAATTATGAATTATTTTTGTGTACATAATGTTTACAGATGTATGTTAAACTGTTCATTAATTATGTCGATTGGAAATAAAATTTCATTTTAAATAGGAAACAATGTTTTTCTTATTTACCTACCTTAATTAAATTTTTTACATAATAAACTAGGAATGAATTTTTTGTGTGTTGGACTTAGGGCAGTTTTTTAAGGGATTTTTAAAGCAAAAACAGGCATTTTACCATATATTTTAATGGTCTTTACCATAAGTGTTTAAATTCATATATATATATATATATATAGTGTATTTAATGAATTGTATACATATCTATATCATATATTTAAAAAGAACCAATGAAATCATGTACATTTAATTTTCTCTCATCAGCATCAATACCATATTTATAAAATATTCAAATATATTTAATTTTACTATTTTGTGTACTTTAAAAATATTCTAGTCAAATACAGTTAATTTTTTTTTTGTTTCTACAAATGGTCATTTATACATTTATTTTTGGAATGCACAAGGTTTATAATGCAAATAATCCAAAAAAATACATTAAAATATCACCCTAAGTCCAACTTCAAAAAAATTGTTTCCTTCTTTTGTTTATAAAAAGTCAAAATAATACACAAATAAGGACATAAAAATTACAGTAGGTTTAATGAAACAATTTCACACTTAGACAAACATTTAACAGAGTTTATGTACATTATCAGGAGTTAAAGATAGCAATTGGCAGATCCACATTCTTCCTCTAATGAAATGTATAAACTGTTGATTTGTATTGTGGCCATTGTGTTTCATCTTTACATTTAAAACTATCTTGCTGTTAGTAAGTTATTTTTAACACATTAAAATTTTCTCTCATTTAAGAGGCCACTCCAGTGTTTCAGGGACACTACGCAACCCGCGTTAACCTCATAAGATTCAATGCTATTTTCATTTTGCTTATAAATTATTAACTAATATAGTTTTCGAAATGATTCTTGCATGATATGTAAGACAACGATGCACTTATCAAAGCCCCTTTCTTCAAAAACGTGCATAAATTATGGTTTTATACTAATATTTACTAATACCTATGTATTGTCTAGGTTTGAACCATAATTTATGCACGTTTTTGAAGAAAGGGGCTTTGATAAGAGCATCGTTGTCTTACATATCAAGCAAGCATCATTTCGAAATCTATATTAGTTAATTAGTTATAAGCAAAATGAAAATAGCATTGAATCTTATGAGGTTAACGTGGGTTGCGTAGTGCCCCTGAAACACTGGAGTGGCCTCTTAAGGTAGGATCTTGCATGCCATACTGATTTTTTTAATTTTCTTGTCAAATTAACCGTTCTTTCATAAATTTAACCCTATACCTCTCTTGCATTTGTTTTTTCATCACTAATATATTTTTATTTTTTACTAATTGTGATATAAATGCTGTAAAAAATGGGGCAAATTACAAAATTTAAGCATCTTTTTCACATCCAATATACCACAGAAAATATTTGTGGCAGAACAAATGCATGTTTATTTATATAGTGTTTAATTTACAGAAATAACCCTTAATGACAAGTAAAAAAATCCAACATCGTGTGCAAGATCCCACCTTATGTAAGGTTAAATTTGGTATCAATAACAATAAAGCATAGCGTTATTTCATTAAGTGGAATGCTTGACTGGTTGCTACAAATGGTTTTCTCTAAGTCTTTGGCATTTAATATTATGTTAATTTTTTTTGGAAATAACAGTATTATATACTCAATACTCTTTAATAGTCTTAAAACATCTCATAATGTGTTATCTGTCTTAACGAAGGAACATTATCAATATTGAACTATAAAACATTGTTATACTATAAGAACTTTTGAAACCAATACTATAGTGAATTTCGGTTGCTATTTCTTGAATACAATGATTAATTTACAGAGATACATTTGCAAGGTTCTTAATGCCTTGACTCAAATGCATTAATATGTCATGCCTGTGGCTTTCTACTACACACCCAACGGCATGGCATTCCTGTTTTTGACATGCAATAGATTTTTTAGTTCTTACATCCAGTTATATTACAGAATTTAACAGATAATGGTAACTTCTTCCTAACACGAGGCAAAGGTTTCATTATGAAGTTCCATATCTGGCTTGCAAGTTAACTTGATTCATGCCGAGTAGGTCATGACTTGGCAATCCTTGCATTGCTGCCAACTTGTACGATTTTCCCGTACAATGTACGATTTTGCGCCCTAATGTACGATTGTACTATTGGTGTAAATTATTGAACGATTTCCAAGCTTTTTCCAATTTTTGTCTCATTTGGGTGATTCGTAACAGTAAATCTATACCGGTGTCATACAATTACGGTATCGAACATGCAGTATCAAGATCGTACACAACAGAAGACGTTTAGTAGATAATAAAGAAAGCTCGTAATACTGTATTTTCGGAACTAGCATACTCCATTTGTAGTAGTTATGCCATATTTTCACTACAGCGTACCGTAATATTCACTCATTGTACGAACGTAACCTTGAACGCCATTGGCAGTGGAAAATTACAGTGTTTGCTACAGGGAGAAGCTACACCTACGCGTACGGGAATTGTTTGTTTTCAAGCATGCGCGGAAATTCGCGGTAAAAATGGTGAGTAAACAGAAAAAAAAAAATCTTATAACCAAGTATTTTTAGATTGTTATAGTAAAGAAATTCCATGGGTTAGGCGTTCAAAAACTGGCGTCAATTATGCTTTCTGTGCTTACTGCTCATGTGAAATAAATATTTCGCACGGGGGTAGAAATGACTTGAAAGTTCACGAAGGAACAGTGAAACACACAAGGAATGCTTCACTTGGAAGTTCAACCAACATTAGTAATTTTTTTAGTGTTCAAAGTGACGATTTTAGTGTTATTCGAGCAGAATGTTATTTCACATCATTTATTCTGGAACATAACCTGCCGGTGTCAGTAGCAGATCATGCTGGACCTTTGTTGAGAAAAATGTTACCCAGGAGCGAAGAATCTAATAAATACAGTTGTGGACGCACCAAAACCACTACAATAATTGCAGAAATGGCAAGTGAGCGTCAAAATGTTACAGCAGGTATGTTGAAAAAAGTTCCATTTTCAATTGCTACAGATGGGAGCAACGATGATTCTAAGCTTTACCCAGTTGTAGTGACCTATTTTAATGAGAAAGATTCTCAAATCAAAATTGATTTGCTTGAAATTGTACCGTTAGAGGGTGCTGCAACTGGGAAAAACATCGGGAAAATGTTGCTCAACAGTTTAGAAAAGCATTCCATTCCTGTTAGAAATTGCATTGCCCTAGGTTCCGATAATGCATCGGTCATGATTGGCCACAAAAATGGTGTAGCCGCAGAACTTCAACACCACCATGAAAATATTATTGTTTTGGGATGTGCATGCCATTTACTGCACTTAGCAGCAGAAAAGGGTTCCACAGGGCTTCATGTTCGTGTAGATGAAATCCTTGTTGATACTATTTACTACTATTTGCATAAAAGTGCTAAATGTAAAGAGCAGCTCAAGAATTTGCAAATCCTCTGTGACAAAAAATCAAAGAAATTCTTGAAACATGTCTCCACTAGGTGGCTATCCCTGGGAGAGTGTATCGGTAGGTTAATAGATTTGTGGCAACCCTTAATTTGGTTTTATAAAGAAGAAGTAGATAGTAAGCTTGAATGTCCAAAAGGTTCTTTACATTTGTACAAAATCCCTAAGAAGTTGCCAGGTAAAGTTAAAGAAAGTTCTTGCAGAGCTTCAGATGAAAACAGAAATGCAGGCTTGCATTCAGGTGAAAGTTCCTTAAAAAGAACTTCAACTTCAGATAACTTTTGTTATGGCAAGAAGATCAAGCAGTCATGTGAACCAGAAGAGCAAAAAACCATTCCAATTTTGTCACGTCAAGAGAGAGTTTTCATGTTTCTCACTGATGACCTACATAAAGAAGTTTGTTATTTTTTGTGGCATGTTATTCCTGTTTTTGATAAGACAAATGTTATCCTGCAATCTCAAACACCTCACATACATCTTCTTAGGGGATTGTTGACAGACGTGTTAAAAGAATTGCTTGTGAAATTTGTAAAACCTCATGTCATCAAGACAACACCAGTACTTGATGTTCTGTACAATAGTGCTACAAACCTAAAGTCCTATGAAGACCTAGTTGTGGGTTGCAATGCATCAAAAGTAGTGGCTACATTGACACAGTCTGACAAATCTAAGTTTTACACATCAGTTAGGAATTTATTTAAACTCTCATGTGATTACATTATTTTGAAATTTCCCTTGAAAAATGAAATTTTAAAGCATGCTGAAGTGGTTAATGTGAAAAATATTGAGAGCTCATCATTTTCTTCAGTGAAGTATTTTGTGGACATGTTTCCTGCTGTTCTACTTGTCAAGGATGGGGAGACACGTGAAGAGGCACTAGACATTCTTCAACAACAGTTTTGTTCTTTGCAGGTGGACAATGACATCCCACTGGATTCAGTGGAGAGAATAGACAAGTTGTGGTCTTACATAGGGAAAATAGGTAGTGGTGTTGGTGGTCTTAAGTATGACAAGAGTTGCTCATGCAATACTATCAGTGTTGGTTATTCGTTATTCCACATAGCAATGCTGAGTGTGAGAGGGTTTTTAGCAGCATTAAAAAAAATAGGACCACTTTCAGAGCTTCAATGTCAGACAAAGTTTTAAACAGTATATTGTTGGCAAAACGTACTAGCAGCATTTGTTATGAACAAGACTTCGATGAAACTTTTCTCAAGAAAGCTAAATCTGCCACACATGTATCCCTGCTGCAGAAAAAATAAATAACGTATTCAAGCACCATGATATGTATCCAGTGACATGCACTTAGAATCATTAAAAAATAGGTATGTTTCCAAAACCAAATTATTACCATATTGTTTTTTACAGTTTTTTTTCGTGAACATTATATGTGCAAAACAAAATAATTTTTGCCGCGCCTGTATTACGTATAAAAATTGCCTTTCAATGATTGTACTATAATTGTACTATTTTCTTTTGTAAATTGTACTAATTGCTTTTCTGTAAGGTTGGCAGGTATGTCCTTGCAATCTAAATGTGAAGCTTTAACAATTACAGCCACAACGTATGCTAACACTAACACATGCAAACATTTAGTCAGCTACATCCCCTGCCAATGCTACTTTGAACAACATAATCTGCTTACACATGAGTTGAATCTTCCATTCCACTGGTAAATACTATTCACAATAGCTTCTCATATTTTAATGAAGAAAAAAAAAACACAGTTTGCGGTTTGCTTGAGACCTCAGTCCGTTATGTATCATAGCATTATACTCTCTTCGCTGTGCACTGCACTGTCTGGAATAAGGGCTCGACTTTTAAAATTCTGCTCACCATCAGCTGACTGTTTCCGCAAGCAACCATTCCCCTACACAGGTGTCTCTGTAACAATAGAAAATGTTCAATTTATTATAACATAATTATAGAAAATGTACATGGGCTGGAGCAAATTGATAATATTTAATTTAAAAAATGTTTCTGCTTATTTAATTTATGATATAAACATTATTTTGTTAATTTATAGCTAAATTAGTTCCATTTGTAAGCTCCCCTTACAATAAAATAACACAAAATTGCTACACTACTTAATCGAACATCCTAAAATTGTGATCAAAATTTATAATTTTACATTTTGCTTTGTAGAATTTCCGTGACCTGACTTAACTCTCAATTAAAACAATAATTTAACTTTTTTAATTTACCTATTTCTGTCAAAGACTTCTAAACAAATCAGTTAATATACAAACAGAAAAACATCCAACATTTTTGCCGAGGATTTTCTCTTCTCCTCGATGAAAGGTGTTATGGTTAGATAATGGAAATAAAAGCAAACATAATGTTTGCTAGTGATGTACCACAATTTTTAAATTAAAATAATAATTAAAATAATTTTGTGGTTTTAGTCTAGAAAGGCACTAACAAATTATTTTGCAAAAGAATATTTAAGTATTTGTATGCATGAATATTATATTTTTAAACAAACAGAACATTAATATTAACTTTTAAATGAATTGCATGGGAAAAAAATAAATTTACAAATATAGATGCTTATTTGTAAAACTACACATGATAATTCCTCCAGTCCCTATAACGAAATAGCTACGGTACCTATTACCGAAGTGTTAGATCTATTTGGAAAGCCTAAGATGTAACTGACATGGATTCAAGACACCCCCTCAAACGTTCTGACCATGTCCTAAATTTTCCATTCATTTCAAAATTTTAGTCTTTTAATGTTGCTCAACTAACCTTACCAAATTTTCATTTTTTTATACTATCATACAGATGATATTCTATAAAACAATGAAATAATTTTTTTTTGCAAGAATTTTGTACTTTTACAACTAAGTTATTTAGGTAAATGACCTAAAAAAAACTTTTAATTTCTAAACAAAAGAAAGAAATATGCAAGGATTATTAGGGTGTCTAACTCTTGTCAGTGAATCTTTATAGTTTCTTAATCTAATTTATAACATTTCACACACTCGCTTGAAGACTCGCAAGGGGAAAAAATAGGTACAGACAGAAGAGATATTCGCATCCCGGAAAAAAAGAAACCACTAATCCACCCACGTGTGTGATGAATAATGTAAAATAACATGCCGTGATGTTGGTTAATGCACATGAAACATTTAGAGGTGGGACAGTGATCCTCCGAACATACCTCTCCTGCTATCGCACAGTGCAGTCATCCTCAGAGGAACAGGCTGGAGCCGTGCGTCTCTATCTCGGAGACGACGTGGTCCATGTCGCGGTGAGCCGGGGGCGGGTGGCAGGCCGTGACGGCTCTGAAGAAATTCCTCAGTCCCTTGTGCGGCAGGGGCTGGTAGCCGATCATCAGCGACCCCGCCTCCATCAGGCGCTTCTTGATTTCAGGAGCGACCTACGGCAGCAGTTGCCCTGTATTTGACGCTACAACACAAACTGCGAATGGTTTAAGGGTTAAAACATGTGGTAAGACATCTGGGTCGTACAGTAGTATGAAGTAACAAATACCGATCCCAAATAAATTTTACATTTAGAAGTTTAATTTTAACTTGCAACTGTATAACAAAAGAATTAAGAATTTTTGAAAGTGTTTACTTAAGGCTTGGTTTAAACACCATACTGATTTTTTTTCTTCTTCTTTTTTCCCCAATTTTCTATCAGTTGTTACAAAAGGGATATTTCTGAAACAGGGGCGCAACAGGGGGATGGGGGGGGGGGGGGGGGGGCAAGGGTATTTTGCTCCCCCTCTGAAACCTTGAAGTGGGGGCAAACAGGGGCAAAGAAAGTGCTGTGTAATCAATTTTTAGATAATAAAACTGCTTAGATAGCACCATTTTCCACCTTGAAATACAAATTTTCCCGGGGGAGGACCCCCGGACCCCCGCTTCAATAGGGGGGATCGATGATTCTTTATAAAAAGGTATATTGCCCCCCCCCCCCCCCCCCCCCCCCCCCCCCCCCCCCCCCCTTTGGAAATTTAGTTGTTGCGCCCCTGATCTGAAATTTAACGGACATCGAAAGTAACCTGTTAAAAACTCACGGTGTGTATCTTGTCCCACCAGTCGCTGTCCTCGGGGCTTGCCCCTCAGCGCGGGAGGAATGAACCAGAAGCACACGTTGGTGCACTGGATGTCCGCCAGCACCAGCCGGAATCCCGGCCGGCCAGCAATTTGGTCCCTCAGGTACCTGGCCCGGGCAAAAGTGTTCCACAAATTATAGCTCTGTTGTAGCCACCGATTACTGGAAAACATGGGAAAATCAAGTTTTTTTTCTCGAATCCACATCTCAATCTCAAGACTCAGCAATGTAATCCACATGTACATAAAATTGGATGTTGGCATGTATGACGTCAACAAAACTCTCGACACCCTTGACCGATCACCAGGAAAGTTGGCACAATGAAGTGTTTTTTTTTCTTGGAGACGGTTTTTATGCTATCCATTTTTTTCTAACTCGCTGCTAGATGGCGCTGCAGCGCATAAAATTCTGAACCGTTCAACCGATCGCCATGTGTAAACAGAAAATCATAGGTCATAGATATACAAACACAATTGTGTGTCATTTCCCTATGTCCACCACACTGTCATATAGCCTAGCGCTATCCATCGTGGACAATATATCACCCTGTGTTTAACCTGGGTAATGCCGGGTACTGCAGCTAGTAATATCTAAAGAGAAACACTCAAGCTTAAGTTTGGGAAACATTTCTAAATTTACTACAGAAGTTGGTAAACATAACCATTTATTTGATAGTTTTTGAAGAGATTCAAATTAACTCGCTCAACAACTACAAAGTTTGAATTTTTGAGTCTCACTCTCTCAAAATTTTATTTCAAAAATATTCCTGGTAACTGTTCCTTACTGCATATCAAGTTGTGTATTGAGATAAAATATTATAATAATTGTGAAGCAAAGCTGTATAATATACCTAACCAAAATATATTTTATTTTGAAAATCTGTATAACATTGAGGAACATTGTTCCCGGGAGAAAATGTTCTGTGTAACATATCCAATTGTAATTTAACATATATTTTTCAACTCTGAAATGTTGGCTATCATAAAAATAAAGATTCTTTAGATACGAGATTATTTAATTTTAATATTATTAGTTTGTAAGTTCTTTTACAAAATATTAAGTAACATTTAAAATAGTTAAATTCTGATTGCATTTTATTTCATTTGGATTGAAAGAATCTTTCAGCAGTTGGTTTCTTTCCACACTGTTTTACAATAACAGAAAACTTTAGTACTAGTACAAATCTTAATTTACAACTTAGTTTTACATTAGTACTCAATTTGAGACCACTTTGCAAATACTATTCACATTTCCCAAAATTTTACTACTTTTCATACAACCATGTGTTTACAGTACACAGCCAAAGTCATCGAAAATTAGCTAACTTGTGGATTCTGAATGGGTATTAACAATCTTTTCCCTCCCAAACAGAAAATGTGAACATGCGAAATAAGACTAGGAAAGAGGAAAGGCACTACATAGTCTTTATATGTTCAAGTTTAACCAGGCATTGTATTATTAGTGTTTGCCCGTTTTTACAACATTATCCTTAAAGTAAACATAAGCTGTTATTA
Organism: Bacillus rossius redtenbacheri; assembly: GCF_032445375.1. Lineage (NCBI taxonomy): Eukaryota > Metazoa > Arthropoda > Insecta > Phasmatodea > Bacillidae > Bacillus > Bacillus rossius. The sequence goes on along the minus strand of NC_086337.1, from coordinate 36,626,350 downwards.
GACAGCAATAAATTAAACTACTTCAAGAGAACAGAAAATTTTCAGTAAATAAAGGTTTTTGTACCAACTTCCACGCACACACAACATAAATCACAGTTAAGCACGACCAAACACGATCACGGACACATGACCACTAACAGGACCATGGTATATAATAACCACATTCTTTGCTTTCTGACCATAACTAAAGTCATAAAACACAAAAAGGCCAAGTAAAGCTAACGTGACCAAGTTTATGTCAAATACTAGACTAATGAGCTAATCAATCCATTAAATGGTTTAAAAATCACGCAAGTTTAAAAACAAGTTGTAACATAAAAAAACAAAAATAAGTATTAGAATTAATACAAAATTTATCTGATTATAAGTGGGGGTCACATTATAATAGCAAACTTGTATCTTGCAATTGGGAACAGCTTAGTTGAAAAACTACAGGCTATGCCTCTTAAATGTGTCATGTATGTCACTTTAAACCGCTGTTAATTAAAACCTCGCCTTAGTTAAAAAAGTAAACGCTCTGCCTGTAAACTGCATCACTTATATCTAGGGCTGGGCCCATGCCGATTCCGATTCTTAAGTATCGGCCGATATTCAGAGTATCGGCCGATATTCAGAGTATCAGCATCGGCAGCATCTGTAAAATATTTGCCGATACTTTGCGTCGATACCACAGTCCAAGTTCTTAAACTGTGTTATATTGTTTTTGTTAGAAAAAAATCACTAAGGAATAGTATTTCACGCAACTGGTTTTTTTGTAAGTCAAAACTAATTTTTAAAATAATTGCCTATTTTGTAATTTATGCACTATTCTATTACACAAAGTTTCCTTCCCACAGTGCTACTGTTTTAAAGAAAATCTGTCGTGTTGATTGTTTTAAATTTACAATGGAGCCCGAGAACCATAGAGATGTGCATACTATAAATGTATAAATGTCCTAAACTTGAGTTTATACCATTTCTTACGTACCAAACTCTATAATGTTTAATATTTGTACTTATGCAGTATGTATATATGTATTATCTGTATACAATTGACTCGACTTGTTCTATATTCCGGAGAACCTTAACTCCATGTGGGATCCACTGAACAAAAACTGAATAAATAAATTTAAAAAAAATTAATTGCCAACTGTGGAGCAAAGACAGCCTCACGTTACGTTTACCAGTGCTCGCGATAAAGTAAATTGCACTCGCGATCACGTTTACAGCACTCGCTGAAGAACGTCTTGAGTAGCTTGCTGATGTTATGTTGTGTTTGTTTACAATTTAGTATTTACGTTAGCTTGAATTGTTAAAATCTAAACCTAAAGTGATATTTTAAAGATTTTTTCTGAGTGTGATAATATGGCTAGGAAGAGAAGTGAAGTTTGGAAATACTTCACTCTTCAATCAAATGAAGATACCAAGGCTACATGCACTTTCTGCCATGTAAAAATATCACTAGGTGGGGCAATGCTTAAACATGTGGGTTGAAAAAAAGTATTTGTGTGTGTTTTATTATTATTGTAAGATGCATGTTAGTAAGTGTTTTGACCGTTTGATGGTACTCTGTCATTATAATATGAAATTAAAAAAATACTTAAAAGTAAAATATCCTTTCATAACACAAACATTTCTTTGGTTAGTATCGGCTTCGAGTATCGGCCCATAAGAATCGCTATTGGTGGAATCGGTGAAAAGTGGTATCGGCCCAGCCCTACTTATATCACTTTAGTCCAAGGTCGCATTATATTCAGATTCTCATTAATTTTGGGTAGATAACGGTACTTATGAAACCAAAATGAAGCCACATTAGTAGGTTGCATCCATGCGAAGCCAAGGCAGGTCGCTAGTCAGTAATAATTACCGAAGCAGCACTGGTAGATTCAGGACATCACAAAGCTGAACACGTCTTCACGTAAAAGCAGAACCAAGGTCCCCGAAGCCCGCGGCGCAGCAGACACATATTTACATGGAGGGGGAGAGTGCAAGGGCTTGCCTCGCGCAGTCCACGGCGTCGTCCACGAGCCGGCCCAGCCCCGAGTCCCCGCGCGCCTTCCACATGAGCCACAGCTTGAAGGCGTCCACCTTGCGGCCGCACTGCACGCTCCGGTCGCCCGTGTCGTACGACACGTCGTAGAACTTGTCCGGCTGGAAGAGGTACGACGCTGACGCCGCGTTGCAGCTGTGGAGCAGGCCCTGGGGGGGACGGGAACACTGTCCGTACACTGTCTGTATGAAGCTTCCATCCACAAAGCCCGCCGCACACGGTACAATATTCCTTACAATATTGTAAGCTAGGAGTCGTACTGGCTCTACTACTAGTTTACAATATTCCTTACAATATTGTAAGCTAGGAGTCGTACTGGCTCTACTACTATATAGTTTACAATATTCCTTACAATATTGTAAGCTAGGAGTCGTACTGGCTCTACTACTATATAGTTTACAATATTCCTTACAATATTGTAAGCTAGGAGTCGTACTGGCTCTACTACTATATAGTTTACAATATTCCTTACAATATTGTAAGCTAGGAATCGTACTGGCTCTACTACTATATAGTTTACAATATTCCTTACAATATTGTAAGCTAGGAGTCGTACTGGCTCTACTACTATATAGTTTACAATATTCCTTACAATATTGTAAGCTAGGAGTCGTACTGGCTCTACTACTATATAGTTTACAATATTCCTTACAATATTGTAAGCTAGGAATCGTACTGGCTCTACTACTATATAGTTTATAATATTCCTTACAATATTGTAAGCTAGGAGTCGTACTGGCTCTACTACTAGTTTACAATATTCCTTACAATATTGTAAGCTAGGAGTCGTACTGGCTCTTAATACTAGTTTCTTCACTCAAATTCAAACTGGATACTAGTAGCTGTACGAGCTGGGCTACTTTTTATTTGCGTAATAGACAGCGTCCTATTTTCGTTGCTTGGTGTGTTCCAATATTTAAGGAGTGGCCAATCAGAACTCACGAAAACAGCTTGAGGGGTTGTTCACACTTTTAAGCGCGCATGTCGTGATAAACATGGACGGAAAGAAGTGGAATATAGTGACCAACTCCTCGTTTTAATAAATGCGTACAAAGAAGAGCCTTGTTTGTATGCAGTAAAAAATGAGAATTATCATAATAAAAATTTGTTGTGGAGAATATTCTCTTAACAAAACTAGTAAGGCAGCTAGAATCGTGTGCAGCAGAAACTTGTAGCGCACCTAGTGTTTCAGCTTGTAGCCCACAAAGTACAGAAACCAGTAAGCATTCTAGTAAGCAAACTAGTAGAAAATTGTACCATGTGCAGTGGGCTTAAGTGATTCAATTTGACTTCACCACAAAATTTTCCATTTCTTTCATTTGAAGCTTCAGTTGTGTACAAAGCTTCGCGCCTGATTAGAACCTTCGTATGTGTTGCAAAGTTTTGAAACATTGGAAGCCTAAGATTTTTCTGACAAAAATATTTAGTGTTTTTTTTTTCCGCATCTGTTTTGCTTCAATAAAGTTGTAACTTAAAAAAAAATAATCAAAATATGGCACTTGGCTTGTTTTTATGAATTCTCAATATCAATACTATTCATTGGTATTTTATAATTTTTATTGATATTATGTTATACACAGGGCCCAATTGGTTAATAACTCAACCAGTTAAAAAAATTACAAGAGTAAAAACCATAATTATTTTTACTTCAATTATGTATTTTATAAATAAGTGTAATACAGCTCCACCAAGAATAATATTCGCAATTCGATACGACTTTGCGATTATTTTAAACATAAAATTTGAAATCCGCTTTGCATAAAAAAAAAACAGTATTCGCAAAGCCCTAATAAGGCGAGAATTTTTTGTAAGGCATTCAGGTGATCCAGATATAAATATTTTCCATCATCTTATTTTAAAAATTTGGCTTTGTTATAGCACGTAATTTAAAGGAATACCCGACAATAGTAACTGGCTACTACAAATATGTAGCTTTCCCTATTAATTCATTGCGATTTAGTACCGAATTAATTTTCAGGACTACAATTATTGTAATAATACACTTTGTTAAGGTCTTTGAAAATCTCTTTAATGTGTAACCTCTTGGCTGTACAAAGGCAAATTTTCAATACCAAGTGATAAACGACTTTAATGACATAAAAACGGTTGAAGAAAATATGGCTTCTTTCAGTTAGGTACCACATCTGGGCTTAAATTGGCTGAACAAACTTCTTTAAAGCACCAAAATAAGTCAATTTATTACTAGAAATAAGATTTATATAGTTTTATTTTCAGGCCAATTTTGTTTTTAAAGCACAAGATTTCTGATCGACACATGATGCACATTTTCAACATAATGATTGCAAAAAGCATTTCTCACTTTTCTGAACAAATAAAATAAATCTGTTAACAATTTCTGTGTTTGAAAAATGTTCTAGGTCATAATTTATAAATGAGTAACTAATAACAGTTGCAAGATTAAAAATAATAAACTTTTACCAATATTTTTTTTTTATTAAAATGTAGTAAAACTATCATGCTAAATAAATTACTTTCACTGAATTCAATATTTAAAAGTTAAGGTAATTGACACAACAGTTTAGTTTTTATTGAAAATTCTGATTAATTTCATAGTTTTAAATTGCATTTTGGTTCATTGTGGTGAATTAACTTGAATTTCGATGTTACCTGTACGGTATAATGACATGCTTTTCGTAGTTATTTGGGTATTGTCACAATTCAACACATAATTTAGTACTCATTTATTACAGTTCAATTTAAAAAATAAGGACCAACTCCTACACACTCACAAAAAGCTGCATCAATGGCCCCAATTAAGTACCTATTCTTCTGAAACGAATGGCTTTAAGTAATATACAAACTTATAGTAACTTGCTACAATTCACCAAGTGCTACTGTATTAATTATTATATAAAAGTAAACTTAATTTTTTTGTTTTAAATCATTGCTTCATTGCAGCTACTGATTGAATTCATTTAATATAATTTAATTTTTTAGTAACAAACCTTTTCTTTCACTAGAAACAGTGAGCACTGCAAGGGAGCTCCAAGCATTTTGTGTGGATTCCATGCAATTGAGTCCATCCTAAAAATAAAAAGAAAGCAGAAAAAAGTTAACATAACAAGCAGTAAAAACATAATAAATACAAGCAGCTTAATCTCTAGAAATAACCAATTAAATGGATTCAGCTCATATGTTCAAAACAAGGTATCACTAGTACAATGGAGGTAGAGGTACAGAACATATTTCATTGAATCATTTAACACTATCTAAGAACAATGTACTTATCAAGAATCACACGAAAATTGTAAACAGACTTGCGAAAGAAAAAAAAATGAAAGAAAAAAGTTAAGAATATAGCAGCGCACATTTTTTCCAATTTGTTTTGACACTTTTCAGCAACCCAGGTTACTGCTCTTCCCTCTTGATAAATAGGTAGTTTAATTTACAATTTATGTTATCTCATAGTAAATGCTATATAATTTATGTAACCATTTGTAATTTTTTTAAAGAAATAATTAAAGGTTAAAAAGGCTGTTTTATAATCAGATTTTACATTATTTCATGCTTTTAAATTTATTTCAATGATTTGCTGACTTTGTGGTACATAAGCCCCTAGATCTTATTTTTACGTGTTTGGTGGTTAAGTTACATTTTTATATGCTTTGTTTGGTATTGCTTGTGTGTTTTTGGTACTTAAATGAGAGGCTTAATGTAATTTTTTGTACATTGTTTCTTGCCATGATTCTTTGACTAAAAGCTGATGAAATAGTTTGGACTGTTGCATAAGAAGAAAATGAGGTAGAGATGGAAAATTCAGTAATTGTGGGAAAAAAATGTTGGAATGTATTTGACGACTGTTGCCATGCACCATGATTGGCTAGTTGTTTTTAATTGTAATTTTGTAATTTATTAAAAATAATGTCACTAATTCGCGTGATTTTTCTGGATGTAATCTTTGTCAAAAAATGCCATGCTAACGAGAGGTCAGAAATTATATCCTGCTATGGTTTTTAAGTGCTGTGATGTATTGGGCAGTGAAAGTCTTTGTCTGGACGAGGTACCTACTGAATAGGTCACGCCGGACTAGGCCTCACATTTATTAAAATATGAGTGTATAGAGTATTTCGTGACTGTGATCTGGATGCCACCAAGTAACATCAACTTTTTTTTTGGACTTTTTGCAACTACATAGAATCTTGACCACAGTCTCGTCGGTGAAGCCCACAATGAGACTTTAAACTTAGTTTTTCATCGTCGTTCAAAGGACAGAGTCTTTTGGGCGGTACCGTGAGTTCTGTCAGTAACTGCGAATTGTCAACGTGTTTGTTTTGAAAACAGAGAAGAGGTCATGTGCAACTTGTCAATTTTACATGTACTTTTTTGTGGTTGCAAGATGGCTGCCACAAGTACAAATTTGTTCAAGTGTTAATAATAAATGTGTTAATATCAGTTTGGTGTCAGAGAGACATTCTTTCAGTAACAAATTAACGACAGTAATCATAGTATCTGGGACCTATACGATTTTCTGCATCCAAATTATTCATGCAAGTGTTTTACGTATGTCCGCTTCAGACCGAATTTTGAGCTAGCGAAGGTGGTCTGAGGTGTGATAACTTTAAGCCCCAAGTCTTAATGATTTGAAAAAAAAAAAAAAATATTTATTTGAATATAACTTATTACCCAATTTTAATGCTCCACATCACTGCTATCCAACCTCTGGGATGTAGAAGATTTCTGACCAGGCCTCAAACCATACATAGGATAACATTTCAACGATATCTATATATGTTTTGAGTTACCAAATTACAGTACAACCCGGTTATAACTAGAGTCCCGTAAAAATGGTTTTATTTTTCCTTAAATTTCGTTTTGAAAAAATCAAATTTCGGTTTTATTTCGCTGTTTTGGTTTTTCATGTTTACTTTAACTTTTGAGAATGGTTTTATGACCTACAAGTTTTGCTTGGCTAAATAATAGTGGCACGGCGTATACTCGTATACTGCACTCTAAAGTCAACACTATTGGCAAATAAAAATTGTAGGCTTGAAACAGCTCGGCACGGCCCGGTGCCGCCTAGCGCGCTGCCTCGGCACGGCCCGGTGTCGCCTAGCGCGCTGCCTCGGCACGGCCCGGTGTCGCCTAGCGCGCTGCCTCGGCACGGCCCGGTGTCGCCTAGCGCGCTGCCTCGGCACGGCCCGGTGTCGCCTAGCGCGCTGCCTCGGCACGGCATGTCTCAACTTAGTATTCTTTTAATATTTCTTGCTGCTGTTCTTTGTCCCGTTGACGCCGTATTCACTTGCTCTGCGGTCGTATTGCATTTGCTGAGAAGTGTAGTTACGGCAGTTAAAGGTCACTGATTTTGCTTATCAATCGGCGTAGTGCCATGTGTTCATGTTTACGAGTAGTAGAGGTGTAAAAGTAACGAAAAAAAGTGTACCCGTATGTATTCGTTACTATAACAATTAGTACTCGTTACTATCGTGTCGCTACGTTACTCGTTACTTCTGATACCGCATAACATGCAATGTTATGTTGCAGCAACGAATCGAGTCGTATTGCGTACGCGTACAGTATGACGTCACGTAAATAATAATAAATAGAATATAAACAATTAACAATATTTGATAATTAACAGTTTTTGTTAACCAAGAAACAATTAAATCTCATTAGAGCGGTTTTATTATATTATCTCTTTTAAGATAAAAACAACAAAAAACGTGAAAATACGCGATAATAAATAACAAAAACATACATATTTCTAATTTGTAAAAAATACTTTCTTATAAACAGTAAAAAACTTGGACGACAAATTTCCATATTATACTTAATAAACAAACATCGTTCTTTGTAACGTAAATTCATCGAATATGCGCGCGCATGCGTAAAACATACGAAAAATGCGAGTAACGAAATCCAGCCGTGTGTAACGTTTCGTTACTCGGTACTAGATGGCGCACCCGTTACTCAGTCAGTACCGAATACATACGGTTTGCTACACCTACAGCTCTAACGAGTAGGTTGCCAAGCCAGTCAAACGTAGTTGAAAGCATGAGGTTGTTAACTGTTCAACATGAAAGGAAGAATTAAAATTTTATACAGGAAAGCTTCACTATAAAGAACATGAAGGGACCAAAAAATAGTTGAGTTTGTTATACTGAAGTTCTTTATACTGAAACATAAGCATTGTTATAAATATGTATACCGATAAACACATGAAACACCTTAAGTGTACTAAGGTTCAGTATCACAGTCATTAGTCTATGGCCGCTTGAAGAACCTGTTCACATACTCTCTGCTGATGCTTTGTCTATGGTCAGGAGACACATTGTAGGCAGAGCTGCCAACCTCAAATCACACCCATCATTAATGACAATTATATGGAAAAAGTACATGTAAATCATGCACGATAAATTTTTCCTGAGGAATTATAACACACACAAGATAAAATAAGGACAATAATATGCAAAAAAAAAAAAAAAATGAAAAATGTAGGCCTATGCATATGAATACAATGAAAATTAATGAATCAAAGGAAAAAAAAAAACTATTTGAACAATACAATCATCTGAATATGTAAGAAATGTCAATAATTTTACAGGAAATTTTCAACCTTCAATTCAAAGTATGCAAAGTTATACTTTTGAACAATTGTCTTTTTATTTGCTTCTTTTATCCTGGTTGGATAAGAACTGTCTTATAAACAAACAACAGAACTTGTAAACAATAACTCTGCGTTAGTTACTTTCGTTTCTTCAGATGTAGCGAAAAAACTACGATATGGATTTATTGCTCGTCAAGACTATAAAATATTCCGCATGTTTCTTTAATTCAATGTGCCCTCTACAGTCATCCCTTCCAACGTGTGCAATCGAAAAGTCACACGTGCATACATTACAAAACGCATGGTGTTCCAAAACATTTGAAGACGACAAGCATCGTCATTCTTTTGAATAGTTAGGTCTTAGGTCGAAAGTTTTGATGAATTGCGTTATTTTTTTTTCTCCCCCATATACACTTTTGTTCTGTCACACGCTTCATTTCTACAACCGGCACTGAAGAACACAACGCTATTGAAAAACGTAAAAAATTTCACGCCTGTAGACACGACAAAAACACTATGGACTGTGATGAAAAAAATGACTTTCAAAAAATAAATTAAAACACAGGTTAGCCAAAGTACCGTACAAAAATTATCGTAATGTAAGTAGCCAAAAAACGAAAAATCCGAGAATATGTACTAGTTGTATCGTACAACGGACGTAATACCATTCCAATATTATTTCAAAACACGAGAATTAATCTACTAATTTCGATAGTACGTGCGCACACATACTAGTTCCGTTATTGTTTTTGTTTACGTACACGCTGTTACGTTTGAATAAGAAAATTAAAAATAAAGAACAAGTTTTTGGATGGTAATTTTTTTCATAATGTGCCTCAAGGTTGTTCGTTCAAGTGAATATTTTTGTTTCACGAAGAAACGGACCGTCGTAAAATTCGTTAAGATGAAATAAAATTCAAGGTTATTATATACGTTTTTGGCGGGACCAAACAATGAGTTCGGTTAAGTGAAGTGTTCGTTTAACTGAAGTTCGTTGTACTGGTGCTTTCCTGTATTTCTCTACAAGATTAATGTGTAAATACAGCGGGTTGAAAATCATGGCAGCTATATTGTGTTGAAAACATCGCCGGTATTTTTTATTAACTTTGTGTTGATGCTCAGGTACATTTTTCTCTTTTTAATTAGTTTATGATTGCAATTACTGCTTTCGTTTCAAATTGTAATGATTACGTGACAGGAATACTGTAAATCATTATTTACTTTCATTACTACAAAGCGGCCATGTTGAAACTTAGAAAAATGGCGATGTGCCGTCAACGTCGTGTTTACTTGTTTTTCGCGATGTCTTGCATGGGTGGTCTAATTCATTATTATCAGTTTTATTTCTCGATGCTGTGCGATTTCGGTGTTTTGTCGCGAATTAAGGTAAATTGCGGTGTTATTTCGCGATATCGCGATTCGCGAAATTTCCGTGTCTCTAGTTATAACATTCCCGTTTTTAACATTTTCCCGCCTATAACACCATAATTTCATGGTCCCGTCATTTCTCCATTTATCACAATGCTTTAATTTCCCGCCTGTAACAATATTAAAATTTCTACATTCCCGCCTTTAACGTTCAAATTTACTTTGATAACTGCCACAATTTTCAGTATCCCTTCCTTCAAAGTCATAATTTAGAGTGAAACCATAGCTAGAAAATACAGCACGCATATACAAACATCAGATGTTTACATTTGTGTAGTTCACCATAGACGTGGTACACACGCACTCCACAACTTGCACCGGATCAACTATCAATATGGCGTCCTGTTCGCACTCGTTAGCCTATGACTTGTTCCGTTATACTTATGATGCACATTTTGTGCACTGATACATGGTCGGAAACAGTGCTACTGTATTCTATGGTGCTGGTTTTTGTTTCAAAGGTTTAACACCTTGAGATGGTTAAATGTTCATGGATATATTCACGGCTTTTGTTTGTGGTTAACCTTTACCGTAATTATTTTTTTTCACTTACTTATTGTAGTCACTGTCGTATTTAATTAAAATACGCAGTATTGAAATTTTATTCAGGTTATTGTACGGCTAAGATGGCCGATAAATATAAACGAAAATCATATTCTGTAGCTGAAAAAATTCAGTTTATTAACTAGTGGACAGGAACCCCAACAAAACGCGTGTTGTGATTGCAAGAGTTGAATATTTCTGTTTGGACTCCGAACTGTATCGTACAAAACTTTTTTTTTTTAGCATATTATTAGGTATTATCTATAAATAAAATTAACCAATTTTCCACTCTATTGCTGTACTTAGTCTTAGTGTATTACTCCTGTATTTTGTGTTGTTTTACCTATACTCTTTAAATTAATCAATCCACACGTAATTTATACAAAGTGAAGATGTAATTTTATGATTTCCTGCTTATAACATTTTTTTAAGTTGGTCCCTTGGAGAATGTTATAACAGGGTTGTACTGTATTTTAATGCCGGTTTTTTCAGGGCTTGTACACTACAACTGATTTTACTGATGAACAGTGTGTAAACCGATGAAGCAAAAATAGTTTGTTCTCAGAAGTAACGTAAGTTATAGTGTATCTGCGGGACTTAGGTTTTTCTTTCTAGTAAAAAATAATAAATTTCTGGCGCTAAATGATGAACCAACCGTGTGAATTTGTGTGTGATTAATCATCTTGAACTGTGTGTATTTAAATTTCGTGATTTTTTTTTAGTAAAGAATAAAAACAAAACAATAAGTTTTGAGAAATTATTTTGTTTTTGATCTTCACTTAACCTAGAAATTAATGAATTAACTTTTAAATTTTCTAAGTATCCTTCCAATACAGCACCCAACTGCACATTTCGGAATTGTTCCCTTCTGACTGCTTAGCAAGGCCAATCTGAAGAGTAAAAATATATTAGAGATTTAATATTTAGGATATGCCATAAAGATGATCGTTTACAAAAGCAAGTAAAAAAAAAAATACTAAATTCTATCCTTTAGGAAAACCTAATTTGTATCCCTTTAAGCTGTTTTCAAAATTATTATAAAAGCACTATGGTGTGTAAATTTTATGGATCCATCAAAAATTGGAATTACTTTGTTTCTAGTTAAAAAAATAAAAAAGTATGATATCAAACCCACAGATATACTAATAAGTTTGAAGAGCCAAAATTCTGTACCTTTCCAATCCAGCAAGCACGTCTGAATATTTCTTGGAGAGCATCAATGTTCCACCCCAGCAAGCCTAAAGCAAACAACGGCAACAAGTTTATTAGGAAAAATAATGTATGGTATGTGTAGTGCTTATAGGCTAATACCAATAACATCAATAGTAATAAATTTAAAAAAGTCAGTGTAATTTATTTTAAAATTTGAATTTTCCAAAAAGTAGATTAAATGGCAAAATTATTTTCAACTGAGTTGAATATACATATAAAGAACTAAAACTCATTAAATAAAGGTCGATAAAATTATGAGTTAACCGTAAAGCAAGTTAATGACCGAATATCCGGTTAATCGGGTCACGGATAATTGAGGTTCTACTGTATAAAGAAAAGGGTAAATAATCTCAAATCATGAAACTAATTTCCTCTCACAATTATGTACGTGCTTTGATTATATATACTGTATAGAAGTCGCGAGTGGATAGGATTTACTCTACGTTTTTCAGGAGCGAATGATGAGCAGCTCGGGAACTTCACCGCTGCAGGGCGCTGCCGTAACGCCCTGTATCGTCTTAGGTTGTTATTTACACATTAGAGCGCAGCACTGTCGCCCGCTGTAATAACCCCCCCCCACATTCACTGCAGCTCGAGGTCGTCCGACGGGAGTTCGTGCGTCACAAAACTGTAGGGATGAGAGGTGGGGTAGAGGGTGGGGAAGGGGTGTTTGAAGAGTTCGACACTTGTCCGCTAGGGACCACCACAAGCCGATTCCCGAGAGATGGTGGCGATTGCGGCGGTGAATTTAACCAACTACCTCGAAACCGTATTGGAAATTTTAAACTTGGGCTGGCGACTTCTGTACAGTATATGTGTATTCGAAGGTGTGTGCGAGTCTCACGTCAAGGTGAAGCCAGACGCCGTTCTTCCGGCAGACGTCGGCCAGCTTCTCCAGGGGGTCCACCGCGCCCAGGACCGTCGTCCCGGCGGTGGCCACCACGAGGAGCGGCAGCTTCCCCTGGTCGCGCGCCCGGGAGACGGCGTCCGACAGGCGCTGGGGGCGCATGCGGCCCGCCGCGTCCGTCTCCACCTTCTCCACGTTTTCCGTGCCGATCCCCAGCCAGTGGGCTCCTTTCAGGACCGAGTAGTGGCTCTGCGAAAAAACGGGGTCAGCCTCCTGGTGCACAACGCTCGTGATATTCAGGTCCCGATGTGTTGTTATGGTATTTGTCCTCATGTTATTCATTTTGTATCATGTGGTTGTTTTGTCCAGTGGCGTAGCCAGGATTTGTGTATGGGGGGTGTTAAGATGCCCCCCCCACCCATATTAAAGCGGGGGGGTCCGGGAAAATTTGGATTTAAGGTCTAAAATAGTGCTTTTTTTTAGCAGTTTTCAGTACTTAAATTTATATATTGTAATGGTAAAAATGTTATTAATTTTAATATGAAATTTGTTTGAGTGATGAATAAGAAATTAATTAAAGATTATGGCTAAGGGGGGGGGGGGGGTTGAACCCTTAAACCCCTCCCCCCCTGGCTACGCCCCTGGTTTTGTATATGTATTTTTTTATGTTTATCGTGCTTACCACCCATGGCCTTATGCCATCGGTAGGCTTGTAACCAATTGATAAATAAATAAATAAATAAATAAATAAATAAATAGCAGGCGCCACGACAATCTCCCGCATGTGCAGTGCTGATGCACCTGAAAACGGTATTCTGTTTCAACGTCTGTACCACAGAGGCGTATGACACTATCTCACAAAAATCACATTTTTCTTGAGAGCAGTTTAAAGGATTTTAAATGGTCCTTAAACTATTTTCTACCCAAAAATTGTGAATTTTTGACATATTAGATCATAGTGTTGTAGAAACTATAAATAAAGTCAAACAGTGGTCAAGTTTATGGTTAAAAGTGCTTTTTGCCCAAAAGTGCACACAGTGTCTTATGCCTCCGAGAATAAACCAAAACTTAAAACTGGATCCGCTTTTGGCTGGATAAATGAAGGTAATATGGGATGGCATTAAAATTTTAAGCTCATGTCTAGAAAAGAATTTAGTAATTGTTCCATTAACACGTATCCAATATTATTCCTGAACCTGAAGGCATGATCATGCATATATTGATCCTGTGGTATACGATGCTTGTTGTCTTTATTCAGTAATACGAAACATTCTGGCAAAACAAAACCTTGAATATCACAATACAAACATATTATGTCAGGTCTTACTGGAATTTTTTCTTTGCTATTCAACTTACGATCATAATTCATTGTTATATTAAAGTTTTGTTTCGTCCAGAATCTTTCGACACACCAAATTAAAACAGCAAACACCACGTAGCACAGGATCAATGTATGCAGGATCATGCCATTAGGATCAAGGGATAAACTTAGATAAGTGATTTGGAACTTTTACCAAAAATTGTTAAAATACTGTAATATAAACTTCATATGAAAAATTATTTTAAAAATGTTAAAAAATTATTTTAAAAAAGTTGTCCTGTCCTGTCCCTATTCAACCTGGACTGAACAACAAAGTAGGAATGTGTTACGTAAAGGACACCTTACCACATTTCCATTTTGTAGCATGGCTCGATAAAGGTTTCAAAACACACAATCTTTTCATAAAAGACAATATCCAAATTTACATACAGAAGGATAAGAATTAAAATACATATTAAATGGTGCTGGCAAAGAAGATCAAAAAGCAAATAAAAAGGTTCCTGTACAAGAGACATAAAAGGAATAAAGTTCTTGAAGATAAAAGGCAGATATAATGAGCAACATAAAAAGAAAACAGCAGCCAGGCATAAATAGACTGAATAAATATTTTTTGCACAAAGGATTTGTAAAGGATCGTTGAACATCAACTTACATCTTCTGAAGTGAAAACCACAAGGGGTGGGAATGACGACAGACCTTTAGTTTTGATGTCTGGAGCTAGTTTGTACCTTGCCAGCACCATGCCATACATGTTGGAAATGCTACCACCTGCAAGAGAGATTACAGCGTCAAAGTAAGGCCTGCATTAAATTTTTATCATGTCACCCCTTACTGCTAAGCCTTATGACTGGTCATCACGTTGACTAGTTGCTGCCTTTGTGCTTTCAGCTGATGTTATAAAGAAAGTAAATGTTAAAAGGCAGATTATTTTTGTAGGGAAAATAAGCAAAATATGAGGCTTTTGAAAATGTAGCATAAAATCACTTTACTGGAAAGTGGAGAAATGGTGTCCAATACAATTACTCAGACACAATTCAAGAAACCTTAATTGCATACAGATGGAAGATTTGTCTTTTTTTTAGACCTAGAATTTAGATGAGTGTGTCTTAGGTCCTTTGTGATAATATACAGCTATTATAAAGACAATCAATGGTAATAATAGGATGGAAACACATGCTCACATTTCTTAAAACGTGGTCGACAATTACTGAACAACTCGACTCCTCAGACAGTAGTTTTGAGCACAAATGTTATTTTGTGTCAAAATCACGATAAGTGTGTGCATGATCCTGTACATTTTGATACCGTGGTACATAATGCTTGCTGTTTTAATTATTAGGTCAAAGGATACTGAACATAATCAAAACTTGCGGTGTAACAATAAATAATGATCGTAAGTTGAATACAATAAATATTTTCCTTTATATTCAACTTCATATCATAATTCATTGTTTTATCACAGGCTTGAGTTTTGTGCAGGATCATTTGAAGTACTAAATTAAAACAGCAAGCATCACGTACAACAGGATCAATATCTACAGGATCATGCATTCAGGATCGAAGGATAAATTTGGATACGTGATACAAAGCAATTACCAAAGTAGACACTACATCAAACTACAGGAAAAATCACAATAAAATTTTGAAATAAAATATATGTTAAAATTGAGATGGTTCAGTTAAGCCATTAGAAGCATTTATGTTAACGTATGATGAGAAAACACACAGCTGTACCTGGTGCCAATATTCCATCGCCATCCTTGTAGCCGACCAATCGCAGCACGTGCTGCAGAAGAGCATCCTCCACCATCGTAAACACTGGGCTCACTTCAAATGTGTGCCTGGAACAGCATTGGTCAGCTCAAACCTGTAACACTTTGTACTCAAGAGTATCCAAGATCCAGGAATAAACTAGGATCTATAAAATTTCACAGCTATGGAAAAAAAAAGTCATTAACTGAAACACATCAATTTGAAAGATTCTACATTATCTGTTAAACAAGGAAAATGTTTTTTTTTTTTTTTTTTTTAAACCAGCCATTAATGTCAACATGTCAAATTATGATTTATGGAGAAGTTTATTGGTAACAGGTGTGTGTATATGTAAAAAATCTTACAAATAAAAAAAAAGCAGAAAAACAGAAAAAAGAAAATATTTTACAGAAAACAAATTAGAACATGTACTATTATATTAGGTAGAAGTTACATTTTCAAAGAAGGAAAATTATGTAAATTGTTATTATAACTGTTTTTCAAAGACTCATCAAAATGTGATAGCCAAACCTGTCAATGCTACAAATATGGTTGATCTTTGAACATGGAGTTTATTTATTTATTTATTTATTTTCTTAGCACCCAATTGACTCAGTTGATGAGCAGTGGCTCTCTGAATATAGGGCTTGTCAACATGGTTACAATTTTTATGAAATACATGTATATGATTACATACACTATTTCTAATATATGTACAATATATACATTATCTAGCATAAAAGTTTTATTACAAATTTCTAATAATGGATATTATGTCAAACAATTGAAACAAGTAATAAGCACAGTTTGTTGAACATCAGATCCACTAGATCAATCTATCTATTTCTAGTCCTATTCACATTAGTCACTGTAGTTCACATCATAGTTAAAATTCACTCGTATTATGTTATACACTATAAACTATTTATAGTCACAATTGAACTTTACAATAAGCCACAACTTGGAAAAGAAATGCTACGTTCTTAAATGATTCTTGTGATGGGGAATCTTGATTTGAAATATTTTCATGGAATTACACGGAAAACAAGACAAAATCAGCCAATGTCAAAAGTTAAAACACCCAAGACAGCACAGGAAATTCAGTGGAAGAAATTGATCTGAAAAATATAACAGCACACACAAACTGTGGGCTGATGAGACAGCAGTAACAAGAACAGAAAATACAGACAAATAAAAACCTTTTACAACACAGCAATAAAGACGAAACAACGATTACACAAAACAGATAATCTAACAGCACAGTGATGCACAAGCGAACCCAGCGAATTAACTAAACAAATGAAAATGGCACAGACGAACACAGTAGACAAACACAGTTGCAGATGTTTCCATTGTTTCGGGAAATATCTGTTCCCATCATCAGGTACAAACAGACTGATGTCTGCAATGTGTTTGTGATGCATAGCTGTATAATTACCATTTTTTTTATATAATGTTTATCGTGCCTACCACCCATGGCCTTATGCCATCGGTAGGCATGTAAAAAATTGATAAATAAATAAATAAATAAATAAATAAATAAATAAATAATATATATTTTATTTTGAAAATATGTACAAAACTGGTAAATATGTAGTTGAGCGGTATTTACGGAAAAAAATGTTAAAAATCTGAAAATACCTTTATTATATGCTCTTCAACTTCCTCTTTTCATTAAAAGCGGCGGAGGTAAGAAATTCCAAATACTTTAGGAGATATCGAATTTTTAAATTTCATCATATGTAGTTCAGCGGTATTTGCGGAAAAAAATGTTAAAAATCCTAAAATACCTTTATTATATGCTCTTCAACTTCCTCTTTTCATTAAAAGCGGCACAGATAAGAAATTCCAAATACTTTAGGAGATATAGAATTTTTAAATTTCATCACAATACCAGTGCATTCATGTGGCATTCAGCATTGTTTCTTGTTTACGAGTTTCTATTATTTTATTGGATAATGATGTCACGTGATTGTTCGTGATAGGCCAGAATTCAAATGAACCAATACGTGATTATTTATTCATTTATTGTTTAAAACGGTGTTTAATTACCGCCTCCAACTTAGGTGAGTTTTTAAAGTTTCTAATTTTAAAGTCTTATTTGTTATTTGAATATTGTTGCGCAAGTAATAAGTTACAAAAAAATTTTACCTGAGTTGTTACTGTTCATCCTTTGTCCCGGTTTGTTAGGTCAGGTCAGTTACATTATAAATACTTTAAAACTAAAGAACCATTGAAATTAATTCATATTATTTTTAATGTACACTTAGTTTCAAAGTATTTATAATGTAACTGACCTGACCTAATTGACCATTTTCATTAATTAAGCATTCACAAACACAAGGTAATAAAAAAAATGGCAACGGTCGAATGATTACACAGTTCTTGTATAGCAAAATAAGACGGCGATATCTCCTAAAGTATTTGGAATTTTTTTATCTCCGCCGCTTTTAATGAAAAGAGGAAGTTGAAGAGCATACAATAAAAGTATTTTCAGATTTTTAACATTTTTTTTCGCAAATACCGCTCAACTAAGTACATATTTACCACAAAACTTTGAGGAACATTGTTCCCAGGCTTGAGAGGGTAATATATCTAACATACCCAATCATATTTTAACGTAAAAAAAAATTAAAATAAAGTAAGCAGTTGAATGTGTGAAATTTGAAAAAAGTACAATAACCAAATTATTTTGATTTTTAATATATGCATCATTAAGCTTTGATATAAACTGGGTACGCAATAAGGAACATTGTGCCCAGGAACTGTTCCGTGAAACGCATCCGATTGTATTTTATCGGAAAATACTAAAATAATGCAAGCCGTTAAATGATTTTGTGATGCGAAACTGTACCACAACCAAAATATACTTGTTTTTTGAAAATATGAATTATAAAACTTTGACATAAACTGGAAACGCAGTATGGAAGAATTACCGCTATTTCATCACAACTGTATCTCAAAACATAACTAAGATTTATAAGAGAGGCAGTGGCGTAGCCATGGGGGGGTTTAAGGGGTTTAACACCCCCCCCCCCCCCTTAGCACCAAATCTTTAATTAATTTCTTATTCATCACTCAAACAAATTTCATATTAAAACTAATAAAATTTTGATTATTACAATATTAAAATTTAAGTACCGAAAACTGCTAAAATAGCACTATTTTACACCATAAAATCTCAATTTTCCCGGGGGAGGACCCCCGGACCCCCCACTTTAATACGGGGGGGGGGGGGGGCATGCTTTTTAACACCCCCCCATACACAAATCCTGGCTACGCCACTGAAGAGAGGTCATTAATTTTAAAACGAGGAAGGTTTTTTTTTGCTCACTGGTTGGTGTTGAGCGCCTCGGTAAGCCAAGCTCCGAAGAGCCCGTACGGATCTGTGCCAGCATACAGCTGGTTGTGGAAGTGGTGATGTCTCGTCCTCACCGAGTACTTCACGATGTCCTCGCAAGTAGAAAACAAGGTGTCATCAGGGGTCGGTGAGCCCAGCTGGAGGGAAATTAGTTCCTGGAACACGAATATTACTAACATCAATACAACACAGTTTTTAAGTATAAAATTTACTTCCAGAATAGCTACTGTTCAAGTCAGAAACCAACCCAAATTTGTTTGCTAAAACTCTACAAGATCTCCTATACTATGCCTATGATAACATTGTAACTTAATATAATTTTACATAGTACGTACCAGTTTTAAGCTGGATGAAATTTACTAATGAAACCTGGATTTGTATTTGTTCACAGAGCCCTATGGTTATATTGTTTCTTCTTTGACACATCTATGAACCTAAGGTATAAGCTTGATAATAAGAGAAATATTTTTAACAATACTTGAATTACAAGGCTCTTGTTTTTTTAAGACCTTTGTAGCCGAAACGTTACCCCAGAATTTCTAGCTATAACCAACATAAAAACTTTTACAATGTAGGACCTATTACCAATAAAAACCCGCATGCGAAAAAAAAAATCGAGACGTCTGCTAACCTAAAAATTTTCCTCCATATTTCTTTAAGTTAACAAACTTATAAAAATATGTTAATAGTAATTTCCCAGCAGTCAACCATCACTACGTATATTTGTAAGGATTTAAAATTCAACGCTCTGAGCCATGAAACTGACAAAATCGGTATACCGCTGAGAAAAAGTTAGCTTCAAAATACCTTCAGTTCGGAGGGATGTTTGAAGCGCACCACTGGAGAATCACGAGAAGGGTTAAGAACATCTCCATTCCTTAGAAGTTGGACAAGTTTCGTTAGTAAAATCTCTTCCTTTGAACCCATAGACAAGCCGTTTTTTGACATTTTTACAGTTTATTTACTCATCATAAGCAACAGATAATCCGAAGTCAAACAAGCCGCGTACGCCGACGCAGACGGACGCAGAAGAGCAGAAAATGCTGCCAGGGACACAAACCTTGCAAACGAAAAAAATAAAATGCGACTGAAAAAATACTCAGAATTAAAGTATTGATAATTTTAGGAAAGCAATTGTTGTAATAACCAAAATAATTTGAAAATTAAATAACGAAATTCATTGTATTTTCCCACAATAACTATATTTTATTTTATTTGAAATTTTACAGTGTTGCGCAATCATCACTATTTAGTTAACGTGCTCGAAAACACTTTTGGAGTAACCAATACTATTAAGGTATTTTTTTCTTGCTATTATTGATTACATTAAAATATTCCAGAAAATTGAAATGGAGAAAGATGAAAAATTATTGCAAGGTAGGTGCAACTGGAAAGTGGCCCCTTTTGACGGGAAGCCTACATTTCACAAAGGGTTGAGGACCAACCCGAACATGCCCGAAGACTTCACCTTCGGCCAACTTCGGGACTTTGTTTTTCTTAAACAAGACGCGCGGGAATTTTGATTTGTGAAGGCCCACCGCCATTGCTTGACAGACTATTCTTATCTTGCAGAATCTCGTCACTGTTCAACTATGTAACTGAACTTAACTGAATTCAACATGTTTCAGGATAATTATATTTAGTGTTGTATCTATAGCATGTTTCAATTGTTTTTCATGGAAAATTCAAAATCACCTTTATATATTTACAGCTTAAAAATTTTATTTTCTTTCCGGGAGGGTGCCAGGCTAACTTATGCAGCTGTTTGGTGGGTCGTCGGCCCCAGCTTTGTTCATTAGGATCGTGGCAGTGGTTGAATTACTAACTAGAGAAGTAGTATCACACTCCTCAGGCAGCATGGTTTGGTTGATGCCTAACTTAGGTAAGGGGGCACTGGAAATCACTGTCAATTTGTTCTCGCATTTATTGGCATGCTATGCATTGCGGTGTTACACTATGCGTTATACCTTATGCTTTACCCTGACAAAAGTTTCTGATTGCTTCATTATATGCTTACGTTACATCTAACAGCAGTCTTATTGGGGATTTGCATGGAGTCGGCCATACCCGTAAGTTTTTGAATTACGACTCGAACAGGCTCTACGAGCCGTGAATCTACAAGTGCTTTAATGTCTTTGTTTGGGCCAGCAGACATATGCACGGCTACATTAAATTAAAACGCTTACCTCTGGAGTCAGCGAGTTCCATAATTGTCGACCCTGCGGCGTGGTCACGTGGCAGGGTTAAATCTAAGGCGGTTGGGATAAGCCCGGCTCCGCAAAGATGACCCAGGGATGTGTGGGTAACGAGAGAAAAAAGATTTAGAGGTGAGAAAGTCTATAAAACATTTACCACAATATTTCAAGACATGTGTGTGAAAATGCTGAGAATTAATATTGTGGTCATTCACTAAAAACTGGTTTCATTATATTTGTGAGGTTCATACTGTGCAGCTATACTGCATGACTATTAAGTAAATTATATAAACAATTATTTTATGCACAAATTACTACATTATGTTTCTCACCATAAAAGTAATTGTCCATAAAGGTACATACTGAGGTTGTTTAAAACAATAGCATGTTATGAGACTTTGTAGTGTCACCTGATGGTATAATGTAAAGAGGAAATATTACTGTGTAAGCTCTGTGTTGGTAATGCTCCGTATAGAAATTCAGTAATGTATGAGACATTTGCAGCCTAGATTGTCACTAAAGAATATTTTTTTTATGAAAAAAACAAACATAAATATTAAATTTTTTTTGTGTCCACAGTAATCTCTTTCCATTGTATTATTTTATCCGTAACATTCCTGTATAAAAAACCCTATCATTGTAGCTTTCCTAATTGTTCGTTGGTTTACTTGATATGTACCAACACAGTGGGTGAATGTATCTTGAAAGCGATACCACATAAAAGGTTACATGTTACATTTAAATTTATATGTTCACTTTATAAAAAAAATTCATTTATGTGCTGTGGAATGAAAAAAACGAAGACACATTGAATATTTAAACACTAATATTTTAAAGGCATAAAATCTTGCACTTTCTTTCTTGTACATACTAATAACTACAATGTGTTTTAAAGATAACTGACATGTCAAAAGGTAAAATTATTTATTATGAACGTTCAGCAAAAATCTTTACACTTTTCTTTCCTTTAAATGACAGAATTATTTTTTCCATATGAATCACCCAAGTTTGGTAAGTTTTGAAGATAGACAATCATGAAATATAAGGTTGTAAAAAATACTCTTTATTTCTCCAAAAAAAAAAAAATTATTTCACTTTCTTAGTTACTATCAATTAACCGGCAATGAAATAAAATTCTAAGTGAAATAAAAAAAGCACTATTATAACAAAAATTCACAAAATAATTCATTTTCATTGAATGTCCAAAGAATTTAATCTACAAGAAAATGTTCTAATGTCTTCACATGCCAGCATTAAACAGAAAATAATTCTTCCTTTCTATGGAGTGTCCAAAGAGTTTAATGTTTCAGCTCATTTTCTAATTTCCTTACATACCTGCAACAAACAGAAACAATTACAAGTACTGAGAATGTAGAGAATAAGTCATATAAATGGCAATCTGGAGACAAAGTCCATAACAGAAACTGTAGAGCAATAAAGTAATACATAGTATTTAACAGAAACTATATAGCAGAAAAATAATATTCATGGCAACATGATACACACCAGATGGTCAACACATTTCATTTGGTAAGTATATGTATAATTTGATAAGCTCAATAGTTTTGGTAGGCCTATCTTATTTAAATGTATACTGTTCTTCATGTATTCACAGCTTTCAATATTTTTTTTTTGTTTTTAATATTTGTCAAACATTCAGTTACATAAAAAATTGGAAATATCGTATACCTACATCACAAAGAGTGTTTGGGTGATTTAATGCAATGGCAAAATTAGCACCTACACACATTAATTAAAAAAAAAAACTACTACTGCTTATAAATACAAATGGTAACAAAAGTTAACAGCACTTAGCTCTTAATGTTTCTCAGGTAGATGTATAGAATATAAACGTGTGGTGATTGTAGTAGTGACTGCATTTTGCGATACTGTATGCTGCAACACTAAGTGAGATTAATGGCAGAACAGTAAATATTTTTTGTGTAAACTTAAGACAAGCAGCCAGAAAAGTAGGTGGTTTATTTTTATGATTTTATAAAATGTTATAGTAATTAAGTAGTAGTGTTTTGTGTTCATTGTAATTTTACAGTTTATCAGATTTTTTGCAAACAAGAAAATAAAAATTACAAAATACCTTTTGCTTCCTGAAATGCTTTGGAATCATTTTGTAAGACAGCACTGTGTTACATCAAGCAGTCTACCAATAGTTTTATAGTTTTAACATTCATGATTGCGATATCGCAAGTGCCGCCATGTTCGAGTCCCTGCTGTGCTTGCAAAAAGCTTGCTTCAATAAAAACAAGGGCCTCATAATCAGATTTTGTCACATATGGAGTTATGTGTTTCTTGCTGCAAGTATTGCTCTCTTGGGTAATGACTGAAAAACATATCAGGAAGTAAAAAAAAAAGTTATAATTTTTACTCTTCTTACTTTTGTTGATTAAAACAAACTTAATAAAATCTTGTGCAGTTTTAAAAACGATAAACAACTTAAAGTACCTCAACATTCTCTTGGGAAATATTTCGATACATGTCAGGATGTGAGAAAAAGTTTTTCAGAATTTTTTCTTTATTCATTTAAAAGCCGCAAAACAATACAATTACTCTGTGCATTTTATTTGCTGTTAGGAGAGAGGTGGGTAATAATCTTACGTTGTGGCTTTTCCACAAACTAAAAAAAAATTAGACAAAAACTTTTTTTGACACTAGTCATAGCCCTGAATTTATCCTGAAAACAGACTTTAAATTTCTACAGGTTAGCAAGTAATCAAAGTTTAAAGCTTACATTATAATACCTGTGCATTCACACATACCTGTACGTTCTTAAAGTACAAACACTGGGAAAAAAACTTTTGGACGGAGGACATTCATATGCTTCTGTTACATCAGATATATATCTTGAGAAATAATAATGAAATGTAATATATCTTCAGTATGGTGTTCTATTATACTAGTACAGGTAGGGCTTGTTCTTAAGTATAGAATATGATACCACAGGTAAAATATATACTGTAGTAGGTATGTTCTAAATCTAGAATAAGCATGGCCATAGCATAAAATACGTTACCAGAAAGCTAGTTTAATACACAAACATATTTTGTGCAAAACAAGCATTAGAATACTCCCAAACTAAAACCCCCATATAATCATGCTAGTCACATAATAATGCAGAAATGGTAATGACATAAATGTGCCATGTTAATGTCATCATTAATGTGATAATGATATTGTGATACATACTTGTCCCGAAAGTGAAATTGGTAAAAGTTCCGTATAACATATTCAAATTCATCCCTTGATCCAGAAGGCATGATCTTGTATACATTGTTCCTGTGGTACATTTTGCTTGATGTTTTGATTTGGTACATTGAAAGAACATGGGCATACTAACTTGTGTTATTACAATTTATATATGAATGTAAAACAGTTACAAAAGAAATTATTTCACAACACCTGAGATAATTTGTTTGTCTTGTGATGTTCTAGTATTTTTTATGTCCATACTCTTTCGACGTAACAAATTAAAACAGCAAGCATCTTGTACCACAAAACCAAGGGATCAATTTGGACACGTGATACAAAAAAAATTACGTCAACCTAGGCTAAACTTTAAAACCTGTAGAGAGAAAATATGAACTAAAGATGATACATATCTCTTAATTTACACGCAAATCTGAAAGTTAGTTAAAGTTCAGTATCTCATATCCAAGTTTTTCACTTGATCCCGAGGTACATGATGCTTGCTGTTTTAATTTAGTGCGTTGAAAGATCCTGAACATAACGAATACTTGTAATATAACAGTGAATAATAATCTTAAGATTATTACTAAATATGCACTTTCTTTCTATGAATTAAACACTTAACCTCACAATTATTATTAATAAGTGTTTTTGATATCCACCAACATGGTCGTGCTGTTATGAAAATAAAAACAAACTCACGAAGTTGGCCGAAGGTGAAGTCTTCGGGCATGTTCGAGTTGGTCCTCAACCCTTTGTGAAATGTAGGCTTCCCCCTTTTGACCTGTTTTGCTTGGCGGGAGCTGCCAGCTGTGTGGAACACAGTGCCAACAAACAGCGAACAAGTGCTCACTTGCACAGCTACAAAACCATGGGGTTAATAGCATGATTCTTGAATCACGATAGCGCTATGGTGCGATGCGAAGACGGCGACGCAACAGCTAAATATCCGGTTATTGTGTACATGCGGTTTTTACCCACGCGACAACTACAAAATAAAAAGTGTATGCGCGGTGTCGCACGAGCGACAGAAGTGAAACTTCTCGCTTATTAGGAATATGTAGAGATTAATTATTAGTATTTTTAAATTTAACAAGATATAACAATTTAGAATAGTAAGGATTCGGTTATGATCTCAAATTAAAAAAAAACCGGAGAAGTAGACAAACATAAGCAGCGTTACGATAATTCCGTAGCATCATGCTACGTCTTTTCTTACCCCTCCCCTGCCGAAAACCCCTTCTGAACGTTTCAACTAGCATACAGCATGCTCCGCTATCTACCTATCCCCCCCCCCCCCCCACACACACACACATTCCAAGCCATCTTTCCATTCGACCGCTAGTGCATGCGTTGGAGTGGCGTTGCCACTGACGCAATCTCCTGCTCTACCACCCCCCCCCCCCCCCCCGCCAACCACCTACCTAAACTATTCTCCTCATGCGATCGGAATTTTCGTCACGCTCGAAAATTGTAGCACCCCTTAGCAAAAAAGTTTCACTTAAAAAAATTGGTTGTCTGTAAAGTCGGTTTACGGACGATAGTTTAACGTGACGTCATAAAACATTGATGAAATGATTGCAAACTTTATGAATAAAATTGAATCATTTTTATTTTAATAATAAAAGAATAAATACTTGAAATTATACTAGTAATCAGATTTTTAAAATGCAAGAATAATTAACCCTTATTGCCGAAATTGTTGTTGTAATAAGCTATGAAAACCACATTAACTTTTCACTCCACTAAATAAACAGTCGAGTGGAAGAGAGATAGATGCGGCGCAAGCGTACAATGTGCGTAACGGGACACAGCGTAACGAGACAATTTGCGTAACGGGACACCGCATAACGGGACACCGCATAACGGGACACATCGTAACGGGACAATGTGCGTAACTGGACATTTTTTCGTTCGTGCAGCCGGCGTTAATCGATTTATTAGACGTTGTCACGTCAAAAACTTGTATTTTAAATATATCTTGCTGTTACATACGCACCGAACATACAACAACCATCCATGCTTGCAGGTTTTATTAAAATAGTTATGCTTGAGAGAGCGAAGATAAGTGGTTTCATCCTCTACTGGGAGTCGTGAGCACAGGCAATGTCACGGCAAACAACAGCCGAAACGTTCCTATGCCTGCCAAGGCATAATGATTCCACGGGACGAAGGTGAAATGGACGTCACAACCACACGGTCATCACACAGGTTTGTTGTAAAATGAATCCGCCCCCTTCCACCAACGTATTAAAATAAGTTGCAAGGTGGGTACCATTCGACGAGTGATCCTCATATTTCAGTAAACACCAGAGGGCTGTCGCTAGATAGGGCCTACGATGCGCTTATTGTACACTAACGATTCGTCTGTACCAACATCAGAATACCATTCAAAATTCAAGGCTAAATTATAGATAATTTTTAGTAACTTGACTTTTGAACAAATTGTAATTTTACTTTCTTAATGTGATTAATTTCACCCGTACAACTTTTAAGTGTTGAGGAACCTACTTCACAATTTTTTTTTTTTAAATAAATGTGCGAATCTACAAACGTTACACACCGTCAGGTAGTTCGTTTTAAATTTTATCATTTGCACTCGTCAAAAGAACGTGGTGTTATACATATGCCCGTCTGGCGTATTAAAAATAATACGTAAGATGCATAACTATTAGGTACATAAATGGTAACCCATAAATTTAAAGGAATCGGGAGACCTCGGTAAACGTTTATGTTTAAATTAACAACATTTAATGTTAATTTTTATACGCTTAAGTTGATTTTTTGAAGCACCTACAATACATTCCTATTTGCGTATTTGCAGTATTTATAGCTATCACTTTCTTTAAAGTGAATTTTTGTGTATTGCATTAAATCGGGTAGCGATCAAAGGGA
The DNA here is from genome assembly GCF_032445375.1 of Bacillus rossius redtenbacheri. Classification (NCBI taxonomy): domain Eukaryota; kingdom Metazoa; phylum Arthropoda; class Insecta; order Phasmatodea; family Bacillidae; genus Bacillus; species Bacillus rossius. The sequence continues at coordinate 36,599,001 of NC_086337.1, read as the reverse complement.
ACCAAAGATGGATATGAAATATTGTGAAAGAACTAGTTTAACCTAACATTCTTTAAGACCACCAACAAACACAACTTTTAGTTTCTAATAAAAATCTTATGATTATCAAGACACGAAAATACAAATTAGACGGTATTTTATTCAAAAGTATGAATGTATGACGTAGGGACCCAAAATTCCTGAAACCCGAGAAATTCTGAAAGCGACCTAGATCGTGATATCGTTCGGGATGAAACTAATTATTTTTGATTTCATGCTGTTTAAAGTTCACGTGCCAGAAACGTTTGTGGCGGCCCCACCCCCAAAGAAATCTCTCACATTTTTATTATTTGAGAGAGAGATATAGATAGAGAAATCACGTTTTTTTTTTTTTTACCTGGGAGTGAAATCTCTGTTTACTTCTATATTCCTTGGTAAATACAGTTTTGTTTTTTTCCCATGCCCCTCACTTCGCAAAACTGAGTATCCCTAACCAGGCTAATTGAGATGTATCACGGGCCGCGGCGCATGCGGGCTGGGAACTGCCCCGAAGAAAACACACGCTCCACGGAAACACGCTACTACTTACGCCCTGCTATTACCGTTCGCAGTGGTTCGTCGTTTGTCGGGCCGCATCGGTCCCGTATAGACGTGCGCTGCGGATGGCGAACGCGACCCGTGGGAATCAGGAATCCAGGTCGCTTCTCTGCAGAAAGCTGTAACCGCTCCATTCCTACTTCCGAGATAAAAAAAAATAAATAAAAAACCTCCTCCGTGTCGTCAGGAAGGCGGTCCGAACAGAAATGTGCACTTAACCCTAATGCATGCTCCCCCCGCCCCCCCCCCCCCCCTTCCATGGGCGCGGCGGCACAGTTCTTGCGGAACAATGACATTCCTCTGACAGAAGGTTAGCGCACTCGCGTTACAGGTTTCTGGGGCCGAACCGCGTGGTTTCACTCCTTGTGGAGTTGGTCACACTCAGTGGCGGATCCAGGATTTTGGTTTGGGAGGGGCTTGACCCAGCTGAGGCTAGGCTTTATCAAGGCAAACACTAAAACAATAATGGGCCCAGATGCTTTTGGAGGGGGCTTGAGCCCCTTAGCCCCCCCCCCCCCCTCTGGATCCGCTACTGGTCATACTAGTGGCCATAAAGTCTGTGGGGGCCCTGTGCTATTTATTGATCAATGCAGGACCCCAATACAGTAGCCTATGTCCAAAAAAGAATATCCCAGTTACGTGGTTGTTTTTTTTTGGAGGGGGGGGGGGGGAGGGAGGGGGATTTATTGCATCGAAGGAGGGCTCCCTTGCCCAATAAGCTGTGGACGAAATCGCAGCCTTTTCCGCCAGTTGGTTCTCAATATGTAGCCTCTTTAATAATTGCGAGTTGGCACTTCGAATCCTCTACCGAAATAATTCCCTCGGCGATCGAGGCCACGAAACCTCCGTGAAAATCCTAGCGGTCGGACTTTTATACAATTTAATAGTATCAACTGTAAGCGTTGCACAGTGTTGGTTCAAGATCACAATTAAACAGTAATTTTAAAAAAAGTTTTAGATTAGCGCATGCGCGTTATTGTTTTCTCGCTTGCAGCGCCACCTTAGCAAAATGGCGACCCACGAGCGTAAAGCTTTTTGTGTTCTTGCAAATTTCATATAATCGTGTGGTCGTGTTGGTGAGGCGGTAAAAAAAAAAAATTACATGGATTAGTAAAACCTCTGGCCGCCTTAGGGACCGAACTATTGCGTTCCAACATAGCTCGGTCAAAGTTAGGCTAAGCCAGTATTGCTGTATGTAACCAGCTGTCTTCGTAAATATACATTATTAACAGTGTAAGGCCCTGTCATGCTGTAGAACTATCACTCCCAACACCTTCCAATGCAATAATGGAGGGTATACTGACAACCAAAAGTCACTAGCGCAGACATGTGTTCGTTTGATGAGTTAGATGACTCAAGTGGAATGACCAACAGCTGGACAAAAAAAAACGACTTCACACTTGAATGCATGAATGGCCTCAATCTGAAAACAACCCCCCACCCTTTTTTTTTGCTGGCATTTTTACGAACCCTGTATTCGTCACTGACAGGCGCAACGCCTTTTTTTTTATACAGTCCTATGGCCCATGCTCTCATGAATGACCTAGCACGAACACTTTTTTTTGTACGCCGGTATGCCAATTCCCTTCCGCGATATCATTTATTCTGTGAAATGAACACGTTCGTTTATTCCCCAGCTACTGGCAGTGATTTTTAACGTGAATACTTCTTATAAATCGGGATGCCAGTTTGAAAATGAAGAGTGTAACGTATATAGGAACATTATAACACATAAACCGGGTTTGTTACATTCGAGATGCACAGACATGTAAGTAGGGTAAAGCTGGAGTTACAATGCCACGACGAACACGACACGACAAACACGACAAACCGCCGTACATTGCTCCAGCACGACAGATTTAATAGCGTAGGGTCACAATACCACGACAAAATTAACCCGGTGATTTATTTGGCTGTCGGTAAATCGTTCCAAGCCAAATACTTCCACTAAAATGTAGTACAGAATGCACTAAAAACAGTATATAAGAGAAAAAGAAAATGCTATCTTCGCCCATGCTTTTTCTTTTTCAGGCAGATTTCTGTAGTCCTTCAACCCATTGTCATACATGTACAGAATACCATAAGATTGAAAATTATTAATTAAAAGATCTTGCCTGAACTCTTCCATTCCTAAATTAAATCTTAACCAATCTACAATAACTATATTGTCCATAAACACGATGATATCCGTTTATATGAAAAGATGAAGGCAAGCTACAAATATTAACGTGTACCCACACGTGAAAAGAAATTTCATTTTTCATCATAAAGACTTACCAAGTAAGCAAACATTGTTGAAGTTTAGTTCTGTAAGGTTTCCGTTACCGTTTAGCTTTCTGTCGAGCAGCACGAACGACAAAATTAGAAACAGAATCTATTCCATGCGGGCCGTCGGGGTGGCGTATTGTGTCGGGGTGACGTCAAAGAGACCTCGTATTTCATTGGCTGCTGAGCGAGTCGGGCCCGTCGTGGAATTACGAGTCCAGCTTAAGGGTTTGCGCATGCGCCATTATAACAGTTTTTGTATATTTACAGCGCACCACGACCTAGGCAAGTTTCTCAAAATTTCGATTCCGGGTGACTCATATACTAACTATATACTACATATTAGACACACCTGTTAATCAATACGAATCAATTTTTTTTTTGGTAAGCTATTAACTACGTCAGAAAAGTTTTAAAAAGTGTGCGATATACAACTGTGAGGTGAAATCACGTAGAATAATGAGAAAAAAATTAATTTGTCGAGTCATATGATAATTTTTACAACCGGAATTGCAAAAAAAAACCTTCGATTAGAGGGAAGAATAGCTTGTAACGATTTCGAAAAGGCGCCATTCTCCGGTGCCGAACAGACCAGGCTGCAAGGAGAGGAAGAAAGCCAATATGGAGGACGTCATACGGCCTGATACAAGTGTAGGCATTACCGTCAGTGATCAGTTGATTGGAACAACTACCTTTTTTTTTTAACCTCCCATTTACACGACGTTTATAGTACTTAAAAAAAACGAAATGTCTCGACACAGCCAACATTTTTTTTTTGTGTAACATCTTTGCTCTCGGTGTACGGCATTTGTTAGGAGTAATTTCACGAATGGAACGGAAGTCGAATGGAACGGAAATGTGTAACCACGGTGCTGCCATCTGTGACGGATGGCGCGAACCAAAGTTCACAAAGCCAAAGGTAAACTTAATACTATAACTGGTTTAATGAATTTCTACAATTTGGGTACCATTTTAATAAAATTCCTTCTTAAAATTCAGTCAAGCCGGGGTCTAATATTTTTTTTCAAGTTTTTTTTTTCTCGTTTTTATTGGAACCGTTTCATTATATAGTTTAAAATTTATGTCTGACAATCAAATAAATGTCCGGAAAATAATTTGAGTGAAACTACGTGTGATTCGTGTCCAGAACTCTAGTTTAAAACACAATTTATGTATATCACACTCGGCATTATTATAAGAATCCTTTCGCTGATTTTTTTTTTTTGCGTCCGAGTTTCGGAAATTACAAGTGTATTTGCAAACACGAGAACAGATGAATTTGCTCTTTTTCTACCAGGTTAGATGATACACACATATATCTGTGGCGAGTACTGCTGTCAACCTGAACGGGAAGCCTCCTTTTCACAGACGAGAGAGCCAATCGCTCGATCGTGCATCTTCGTATTTTTTTATTTTTTTGTTCATTGTAAATAATTATGGCGGTGTTGATAAAAGAATGGTCAATTAGGTTAGGTTAGCTACATTATAAATACTTTAAAACATTGCGAATTGTTGATTTGGTTAGGATAGCTACATTCAGGGGCGCAACAACTACATTTCCAAAAGGGGGGGGGGGGGGGGGCAATATACCATTTTATAAAGAATCATCGATCCCCCTTATTTGGGGTCCGGGGGTCCTCCCCCGGGAAAATTTGTATTTCAAGGCGGAAAATGTTGCTATTTAAGCAGTTTTATTATCTAAAAATTGATTACACAGCACTTTCTTTGCCCCCCGTTTGCCCCCACTTCAAGGTTTCAGAAGGAAGGGGGGGGGGGGGCAAAATACCCTTGCCCCCCCCCCCCCCCCTGTGTTGTTGCGCCCCTGGCTACATTTAAGATACGGGAAAAAAGCATGAACTTCGGGTTTTGGCTCTCTCGTCTGTGAAATGAAGGCTTCCCCAACCTGAACAGTATTCGACTAATCGCTAAATGGGGGTGTGGCGCCTGCTGGCTCGCCAGGCAGCAGGGACCTACCTACCTTCTCCCGCGACGCCGCGAGGGAGTTCCGCTGTTCGTGCAGGACAGTCTCTCTCTCTCTCGCTCACTCTCCCCCCGACAATCGCTAACGGCATCCGCGCCGATGGCAGATGCGCGGGGTCTCGTCAGAACGGCGTGCTCGGGGAAACTCGCCACCGTTATCCCCCGTCGGAGCGCGAAGCCGAGGCCACCCGAGGCCACCCGAGGCCACCCGAGGCCACCCGAGGCCACCCGAGGGCAAACCGAGAGTAAAGCTGGGTTTACGATTGATTTCCTTAAGAATTATAACTTAAAATCGAGCACACGAATAAGTCAAAACTACATTTTCCAGTTTATGATTGGCATAGAAGTCGTTAATTCCAACCAATCACAGCACAAAACACATGGTCGGCCATTGTTGGAAATGGAGAAGCAGGTTTGAAATAGGTTATTGACAAATGGGATATCTATTTTTCGAAATGGATGATGATTACAAATTACAAATATACGAATTATAACCAAAAATACTGCCTCGCTCGGTACAATAACAAGACACAAACTTCCGGCTGAAAGGTTCCGGTTTGTTGTGATTGGTCTCTTCCCTTAAGTCTTAACGAAAAATATAAAATATAACCATTTCTGTTAAGTCTTAAGTCATCATATGGTTCGCACACAACCCGTCAAAATTCACACACGACAATCATAAACCATTCCACTAGTTTACATAGAGTCATATGGTAAGTACACGACTAAGTCTTAATTCTTAATTCTTAATTTTCAATCGTAAACCCACATTAAACCGCGAGGTAACGAAATGCCTAGTTTGTAAGTCATTTATCTTTTTTCTGTCTTAATTTTCTTAGTTTTTTAGGTGCTGACTGACGGCGGAGTGAGTGGTCAGTGTAACCACTCACCACCAGGGGCGCTTGCGTCCCTGGACAAATATTCCAGGTACAAATAAAAATCAAAGCGGACCACGAGTCCAAGTGCCCAACTCCCCGCATGGTAGACTCTTTTCTACTCTGTCCAACACTTAATCCAGACCATCCTCTGTCTCCTGTAAATTCCTACACGTAATGCATGCCAAATTGCATCCCGCACGAATGTGCCCAGGGTTTTCCCTGTGTCTATGCAGGTTTTACCTGGGCCCAACCTATCTCTAGTTATAGTCTAGATTTTTAAGAGTGAGGGGAGTTAGTCATGGCGCCAATCGTTGCCATGGCTGGCCAATCCCCTCCTAGCACATGATGCATGCGACCCTCTCCCTGCATGGCTAATCCCAGCATGACTAGGCGTATAGGCTTCGGCCTGAGACGCACCTAGGTCCCTCCCTAACCCGGACCCCTCCAAAATACACTTAGTTTTAGTTAGGATGGAAAAAAAATAAAAAAATCTAATTGCTTCCATAGTGGGAGGCAATTCAAAAAAACGAATGATAACAAAATTGGGGGGATTCAGTTTAGTGTTGCAGCTACATATCTATCATCTCCATCCAAATATATTTTAATGACACCACTGGATAGCTAAAGGATCAAATAATTCGTTACGCTAAGTGACGACTGTGACGCATCGCGTACGGTGGAGGGGGAAGCGCCGCCATTTTTAGGTTATTTTTCTGCGTTTCGAGGTTTCCATTTAGTATAACCTTTTAACTCGGAGAAGCTACGACGTTGATTTAAGTTTCAACAGTCAGCTCTCGTCAAAATCTATCGTCTGCATTTATAAAACATTAGTATAAAATAGTTACGGTGAATGTATATGGTGTTGAAATAAAAAAAATAGCGTATTTCATATTTTGTATAGAAAAGTACTACCTGTTACGTACACGTATTCACGTACAACACACGGCCGTGTCAATGACACAGCCACATACATATTTTTTTCTCACCCGTCAAAGCCACGCATTTGGCAAAGCGATTCATAACGACATATTTCTCCCAAATATATCCGTCAAAATATTTTTCCCAAAATATAAGTGCTACCAACAATCAGTGTTTTTCTCAGAAAATTATTTCGATATTTTTTTTACTATCCACGTCATGTGTTTTTTTGTACTTATTGCATCAGCGTATCCTCGGAAAAATCCAAAGTCTTGTTTGAGTTGTTTTGGAAATGCGCCAAGTGGCCAGGCAGGATGGTCCAGTTCGCGATGTCGGAGAGACGGATACCGTGGGATTCGTGTGAACGTATAAATAATTCAGTTCATAAATTAAATATAAAAACCACAAAATAAATTTGAACGAGCAGTTGCTAGTGAGGACGAATCCATTTTTTTTTTTTTCAATTATTTCAGGATAAATTCAACTCGGCTTGATAGCATCCCCTTGGAATTAAATCCCAGGCATTTTCCGGCATTCCCTGCCTTCTATATTCTTCCAACGATTAATTACATAAACATGGATATTTTTGTAAGCTTTCAATTAAATTTCCCGTTTTATTGACTATTTAAAGTACAATAATGAGAGAAATTAAAATTCATAAAAAGCAAACGCTGAAGCACAGCAAAATTCCGCACATGCGCGAAAGTCAGCGACGCTTTAGAAAATCAGCCGGGAACCGAACACCTGGCGATGTCGCCAACATAACGAACATAGCGAACATAGCAAACATAGCGAACATAGCTTTGTGCGGCCAGTGACTTCTGAGATGCAGCTGGCTATATTTTACTCGCGTGGGTTTCCTACCGTCCGCGCTGTGCTGTTACTATTTTCATAATGCACAGAAAGTTATGACTTATGTAATGATATTATTATTTATAAAATCTTATTATTTTGATTGTTATTATTATTATTATGAAATTTTATTATTTAATTTGTATATTGTTCGCCCGCAAAAGTTATTTAAATATATTTTATTAATTATGTATATCTACGAGAGCTATGCTCTATGACCTGAAATGGACTTATATGGACAGCCAATTGAGTATACCCCTCTAAGGACTAATGAACTTAACGAATAAACGATGATTTTATTCGGGGTATTACTTAAAGAAATTTTCATTGTTGGAAATTTTCGTTTTAAATTTACCGCATTTTTGTGTTTTCAATTGTATTAATAAGTGTTATTTACGGTATTTATATTGTAAATTACGCTAACCGATTTTGGTTTCGGCCAATGAGAGGCCGTGTTGTAGATGTGAGGCGTCTAGAACGTATTAATTAAGAGGTTGGTTGTATGAAGGCGTCTGATGCCGACGCAAAGGCGCGAGGCCTATTTTAAATTTGAAATATAGCTAGCTAGATTATGCCATCCGACACTCAGGATGAGCTTAAACGACGTATAAATAAATAATGTGTAAGATTATAAGGGCATATTCTGACGGATATGTTATTAGGAGTGAAAATCTGTAAGTAAAGATCTTGTATTTTGTATCGCCCATAGACATACCCAGCTGTATGTAATTTCGTCGTAAATAACTCCGATTTGACTACAAACTGATTAGTTTTCACGTAAAAGGTGTCAATTATCCTGAACTACGTCATGAATTATTAGTTCCAAGATTTAAATTATTATTTTATTTTGTGATACCCAGAGGTGAAATGGGAGTACAAGTTTCGTGTCTCTACCATATAAACTGAGTTAAGCCAAGGAAAATACGAACCCAAATATAAACATAAACAGTAATCATACTAATTATTAATTGTGCTATGATTTCAAACATTTTCTGGTATGTAAGAATGCGTCCGTAAAAACATCATTTGATTTATTTTCTGAACATACACTAACGAACTTTTGTGAACGATTCATGTGTGCTACGTATTTTCCTGATGTTTAATTTACATAAGCGTATATCCACGAGTCATGTTCAGTATCGTTAGGATTGTTTTTCTGTGATTTTTTTTATCTAATTATATTAATATTGATTTTTATCTCTACACATATGTTAGTTGTCCCTGATGAATAGCAATTTTTATTATTAATAAAAACCTGAATTCTATCCCTATGTGTTGATATATGTTACCTAGCTACCTGTGTCCAAGAGTGTGTGTTTTATGATAAATAACATTTTTTTTTTGCATGTTTCTAAGGGTCAGAGTACAAGAGCATAACAGTACCATTGACACATATATATATGTCTATATATATATTTTGAAAAATAGATGACAGCCAGTGTATATCGTCCCGACAACACACACACAACAAAAGGGTCTATATATAAATAAACGAGTACTATTAAGGGTACTGGCACCAGCAGTAAGAACACACCGAAGAAGTTTAGCAGCAGTATAGTATAGAAAGTGGCGCACATAAACGTGGGGCCCGAGTGTGTTGACACTGAGTTGTCGCACCTTAATTCAAGTTGTCATTTGATCCTGCATTGTGTATCTAATCCATTATAATAACATGGCACACAACCACCCCACATACTCGCTCAGGAGTAGGCATGACAGTATGTGTGAAGACTGCGATAACACAGGGAATTCAGGAAGTGACACGGCGACATCATCAGCAGGGAGTTCACCAGGGAACACTTGTGTGGAGGGGCCTAGTGATCACTCTACCACCGTGACTGAGAGGTTAGGGCGGCCCATGTCACCAGCAACAGGGGAGCAGGAGGAAAGGGAGGCCACTGTCCCTAACATCACACCATTGCCAGATAATACTGCTACATCACCTGTGACACTGGAAGCACTCATGCAGTTATTACGGCAGAATAATACTCAAATGGAGCATCATAATGCATCCCTAAATGTGAAATTAGAGCAGAACAATGCGAAACTTGAACAGAACAATACTCAAATGGGGAGGCTTACGACTGAGTTGGGAGCGCTGAGGGATCAGACCAACTCAGGATTAAAGAGCCTGGAACACAGCATTGAGGTTAGGCTGGCCCAGCAACACGAACAGGTCCAGCAGATATCTGAGCAGGTATCACAGAACAGTAGTCGTGTGGACAGTCTGGAGACTCATGTAACATCCATACGAAACATGATCTCAAATGAACACCAGGGACAAGCTAGTGCTAGGGAGGAGGTGCGAGGACATCTCCAGCATCTCGAACATAGACTGGAGGACATGGAGGTGGCTACTGCCACACTACGAGATAGAATCGAGCACCTTAGTGTACACCCCAGTCCCAGGAGTGAGTCAGCTGACCGCCAAGCTCATGTACCGTCACACACAGCCCCTGTGTCAACTGTACCGACTGCCCCAGTAGACAGGCAACCGTACCCCAGTGAGATGTACACAATTCCACTGCTACCCATCCACAATCATCCTACCGTTCAAATGGATCTGCCCAGAGAAACCCCTGTATTGAGCCCATCCAACATTGATGCGGCCACGCTCATGCACCATCCAGCTAAGCATTGGGCAGAAGCTATGCCCACGTTTGCTGGCAGAGCTACAGAGAACCCCATCCGTTTTCTGAAAAGATTTGAGGAATACACCTCAACCTTTCATTTGAGAGATACAGAGATACTGAAGTGTCTCAACAGCGCCCTGAAAGGACCGGCATTTTACTGGTGGGAGATGCTGAGTGCATCAACGCATAGTTACGCCCAGTTCCAGTCCCTGTTCCACAACCAGTATTGGAACATCCGAATACAGAGTCACCTCCGTGCACAGCTTCACACGGAGAAGTATGACCCAAGGAAGTGCGCGTCCTTGGAAGCGCATCTATCAGCAATGTTTGAGAAGACACGCTACTTGGATCAGCCCATGACGGATGATGAATTCATCGCGGCCATCCTCACGCAGCTTCCACTCAAGTATCAGAAGCAGTTGTCAGGCCTGCCGTACCGTGATGTGACAGAGTTCCGCGAGCGCCTTCTCAATTATGATAAACTTGAGAAAATGGACAGAGCACCCAATACCAAGGAGGAGAGTGAGAGGGTATCACAGCCCCACCGACAACAGCCAGTCCACAACTACTGGCAGAATCGCGAGGGAAAACCCAAGGAGCTCAGACAGGCAGCGGTAAACACAATGAACTGGCAGCCAAGAGGAGGAGGACCTAGCCGGAACGATCAATACCAGACAGGCTACAGGAAGACCCCCTATTACAAGAGAAAGACGTGGTGGTCCAACTCCAGGAATTACCACAGCGATGACGAAGCAAACCACCGCCGGAGGCAGGGGGACTACCGACACAACAAGCGAAGATCATTCTCGCCAGAGTCACGGCCACCCAGGGAGTCAGCAGACCGCCGCCGGAGAGCATCGTCAGAAGACGAGCTGGAGTACTGCAAGAAGTACCGCCGTACCGACGAGCCCCGCTACAACGGCAAACCTGAGGACTACCGCCCGCCATATCACTATGCCCCCAGGACTCACGAGACGAGTGGCGGCCATGCCCAGAACAGCCACCTCTCGTACAACCGGAACACACAGATGACAGCATTCCCACCACCATTTGCTGCACCGTCTACATCTCAGCAGACGACGTACTACAACCAGGGACCAGCAAATCAGGTGGCAGCAGAATTCAAAGCTGCTGTGTCTGAAGCAGCAGGGAACCGACAGTGGAATCGTCAAGAAGGAGCCAGATCACCAGCTCCAGGTGGACGTGCCAACACGGGCACGTTAAACTAGAAAGGGTTTCCGTGCGATCGCCCCGAACGGAAAACCCCTATCCAGGCTCAGGGGTGGATAACACAACTCCAGTGTACAGTTGTGTCAGCTACTACAAGTTTCTATGCACAGTAATGTTAAGAGATAGCGAGAGAGAATTTTTGTATCATGAAAATGAGGAAGAATCCATACCTCAAGTGTACGCCATTTGTCCCCAAGTGACACTAAAAATTTGTGATCATGAAGTAACTGCCTTGATAGATAGTGGCGCTGAGGTCACTTGCATTAGTGAAGATTTGGTAAAGTACCTCGAGCAGCAAGGAGTGAAGTTACCCAAGCTGCCAGTGCCAGCACTGAAAATCATTGGGGTAACATCCAGAGCAAGCCCTGTTGTCAACAGGCAGGTGTTGATATCAGTAAGAGGCCTAGGCCAACCTAAGGAGATGTTTGCCTTAGTAGTGAAAGGCCTAGCGAAACCTCTTATAATAGGAACCGATTTCCTATCTCAATTTGGCGTTGTGATTGACTTTAAGTTATGTGTCATTCACTCAAGTGATAGTGACAAACCTATATCCCTTAACAGCAAGTGGCACGTAAGGAACAATTTTGTGGGGATTCTATGTGATGAACCCATGCACATGAGAATCTACAGCAATCAGACCAGCGAGCAGCTACAAGCCTCATTGGCGGACATTCGACAGTCACTGCAAGGTGCAGCAAGTGTGACACCCAACCAGCTGCAACAGCTGTTCCAATTATTGAAGAGTTTTCAACAGGTGTTCACTGACAAGCCAGGTCGTAACAAGTTTTACCAAGCCATAATTCGAGTGGATGAAGATGCACCATATCGTCGAAAATCCTACCCCATCCCAGTGAAGTACATACAGGAAGCAACAGCCTACCTGCAACTGATGATCAACTGGAAGGTAGTGAGGAGGGAAGCGAGTCCCTACGCCAACCCGATTGTATGTGTAGGCAAGCGTGATGGCACCGTTAGACTATGTCTGGATGCCAGAGAACTAAACAAAATAACTGTGAAGGACAGAGAGAGCCCGGTGCAAACATCTGAGATTTTAAGGCTGTACCAAGGTGTGAGATACCTCACTACGATGGACCTGTCGTCCGGGTATTGGCAAATACCACTGGAACCAAATTCCTGCCAATACACCTCATTCCTATTTCGAAACCAACAGTACGTGTTCACAGTCATGCCGTTCGGACTGTGCAATGCGGTGGCAGATTTTACAAGATGCCTAGATGCAACATTGGGACCCGAATGCCAAGGATTCGCTAGGGCCTATGTTGACGACATCCTAGTCACATCATCTAGCTTCGAAGAACACATCCAACATGTTGCCACAGTGCTACAAAAACTGCATGAGGCTGGCATGACAGTAAAAATCCGAAAATCAGTATTCTGCAGGGAGGAACTGCCTTTCCTAGGCCACATACTAACACCAGAAGGCATAAAGACATCACCAGAAAAATTACAATGTATTCAAGATTTTCCAACTCCCAGGAATGTAAAACAGCTGAGAGCTTTCCTTGGTATCATTGGATTCTACAGAAATTATTCGAATAGAGTAGCCCAGTGTGCAGTTCCTTTGTTTACCCTACTTAAGAAAGGTCAAGTATGGATTTGGAGCGCAGAAAATGAACAAGCTTTCACCAATTTGAAGAATCTGTTCCTAACTGAACATGTTGTCTATCATCCCACGCAAGGAAAGGAATTCTTCATGTACACAGATGCATCAGACACCGCTTTGGGATGCAAGCTAGCCCAGGAAGATGGAGGAGTGGAGAAGACTGTGGCCTTGGCTAGTCGTACGCTAAACCAAGCTGAAAGGAACTATACTGTGACAGAGCGAGAAGCTCTTGCAATAGTGTGGGCTCTGCAAAAATATAGAGATTTGCTACTGGGAGAAACTATTGTGTTACTCACTGACCACCAAGCATTAACTTGCTTAAAGGCCGGAAAGTTATTTGGCAGCCGGTTAACCAGATGGTTTCTCTTACTACAAGAGTATGACATCAGGATACAGCACATCAAAGGATCGAATAATACAGCAGCAGACTACCTCAGTCGAATCCATGAGCTACAGGAAAATGCAACTTCAACTTCAGTTCATCCGAAGGAATTTTTAATTGCTCCTGTATCTGCTAAGATTTTCCAACACGGCACCAAGCTAAGAGAAATTTTGAGCAATCTGAATGAAAAACAGAAGGCAGACGAATACTGCAAGAAGATCACTGACCAGCTCAAAAAGCAGCCAGATGACCACAGGATACATCAACACTACTGTTTGTCCAACGACAACACCCTGTTCGCCAAGTCTGGGAAAACAGGATTGTATGAAGATCACTGGAAACCAGTGATACCAGCTGATCTGCGACAACAAATCACCTGGGAGACCCACACAGCGCTCGGACATGTGGGAAGCAAGAAGGTGACAGAAGCACTAAAGAGGCAGTTGTACTGGCCTAACATGCCCAGATGTGTAATCAAGGTCACAAGTGGTTGTGATCTGTGTCAAAAGGTGAAGCCGCCAGGAGAGCACCTGCATGGTGTGCTACAGCCCATCCTGCCGACAACGCCACTGGAATTAGTGTCGGTCGACTTGTTTGGACCCTTACCACAATCGAAGGGAGGAGTCAGACATGTATTTGTAATGCAGGATGTATTTACTAAATTCTCCAAATTATATGCTATTGTCAACCCAACTGCAAAAGCAGTGTTAAATAAATTGAAATCATTTGTGGACGAAATCGGTACGCCAAAAGTTGTGTTGTCTGACCGAGGTACGCAGTTCACTAGTGACCTGTGGCAGAAAGGTGTACGAAAACTAGGTATAACACCGACTACTATAAGCGTGAGACATCCACAGAGTAATCCGGTGGAAAGACTCATGAAGTCTATAGGCGGATTGCTACGAACATTGTGTCACCACTCGCAACAGTCATGGCGAGATAAATTGCCTTATGTAGAGTGCATTATTAATCATACTGTGCATAGCTCAATCGGAATAACCCCTAGCGAAGTTTTGAGCCTGGATAGATCGGCGGCGATCAACCCTGAATTTATTCCCCATTGTGACAAGGAGCCCGAAAGGACAAGACTACCCACAGGAGAAGAAGTGGAAGCATTCGTAAGGATGAAGCTCACAGCAGAAGCTGATGTACGAAGAAGAAGGAAACCAGCATCCAAATTGTCTAAATTTAATCTCGGCGACCTTGTGCTCAAGAAAACATCTCCTGTCAGCAAGGCATGGGAGAATGTCACCAGGAAATTATTTTTGCTTTTCGACGGACCATATGTCATAACTGACATAGTTCAAGAGAACTGTTATGCTCTGAAAGACCCATCTACAGGCCGACCAGTAGGCCGGTATAATATTTCGCAGTTGAGAGCCTACAAGAAACCTGTGTCCCAGTGAACAAGTTCGACACAAGCTAGTGAGACACCTGTATAGTACGAGTATAGGTACTATAACAGCTGAGCGCAATCGGAATGTCTAGGTCAGAGCCAGGACCTGACCAGTATAAATGTGAAAGGTATTAAATGGTTACTGTGTAATTTGATACGCCATGTGAGGCGTATTGCAACCACTGACAGGTACCTAATGTGTAGCGGAAGTGTGATACCCGCTTGGTACATTATCGTCGCGTCGATGCGGAAGTGCAATTCCCGCTTATTATTGCCTGTAGTGAGGTGAAGTGAAATGCCACCCACACAGATGTAATGAATCTTCGAATTTAATAGTGTATTATGTGTATAATATTGTTTGTCAGTTGGTCTGCATTATTCTTCGTGTGAGTATAAGTTCACTAACAGTAATATCTGAATCTGTGTAATGAGATGCGCCTATCTGTAAGTACTATCATACTAACTAGCAAAAAGAAATGTCAAGCTTATGTGTTGTCGACTAACTTGTGTGAGAGAAGTATGGCCTAGCTGTGTAAACATGGGTGAGCACTGTTCTACAAAGCATCTAAGAAGCACATGAACACTTTGCAACTACTAGCATAACAATAATAATAATAAGGTTACCTTGAATTACTGATGTGGTTACTCCATTTTTTCCGAAGCACAACACACCACTGAATTTATTAAGAATCGCCGAGATTTATCATTTTCTGTTATCAAACACTGCTGCAGAAGAAGATAAAAAAAAAAAAAAAATTCTTTTTTTTTGCAAATGTAATACTTTTGTTTTACACGAATTCTATGATTGAAGTAGGGCTTTGCAAACGATCTCATAGGGTTGCATTCTGCCCTGAATGCAGAGTAGAAAAGTATGCATTCCTTTCGCATACAAATCCACTCAGTATTAGAAAGCTATTTCTTTAAATTAACTTGATTTGGTTATTTTAAATAATGATATTTATGAAATGATAACGAGATATATACGAACGACTGTGACATTTATTGTGAAAAAAAAAAAACTATACAAAAGATTTTAATTTCATTCAACGTGGAACTTGAGATTTTGTTTGTTTATGTTTGTAATCGTCGAGTAGGCGAATATGATGTCAAACGAAGACCTGAAAAACTCAATGTCTAACAACTATGTCGCGGACTTAGTACACTGTTGCAGTAAATGTCAGCAGTCTGTATTATAAACAAGTACTAAGTTACTGCAAAATTGAGCCAGCCAGAAAAGAAAAATTTTTTGCAAGCTATCATGAAAGCATTTTTTTTTTGTTTCACATAGATTTGTCAGGATAGAATTATCCTTTTCATCGAGATCATGAATCTCAAGTGATTTTAACAAGAAACAATTCCTATCAGAGAAATTTCTGAATGATATGAATACACAGTCAGGATCCTGCGAAGCCCGCATCGGATGCCTGAAAACGAAACTAATGGTTGAGATGAGAGGGAGACTGCTATACACTTTCCAAACAGCTGTTTGCGTTATATGAGAACCCAGCTGATTACAGAAAAAAAATACTACCTTGCGAGAAATGGTAGAAATAAAAGTTCACCAGACACTCGAGTAAAATAAAAGAAAAAGAAAGGCCGCCTTCGCCGAGCGAAAAGCTGCGATAAAAGAGAGAAAGAAAAAAAAGGAAACACTGTGCGTTCCCTTTCCAAGCACAAGTTACACATGATGCGTGTACTTAAACGAAATCAAAACTATTGTTGATTTGTTTGCTAACATAAACAAATGCTTTTAATGATGTAATATATGAAATGTTCCTTGAAGTGATATTGTAAATATGATTTTATGTATATGATATGAGATGTTAGTGAGAATTATTAATTTTATCAATTGTAGACATTATGAATTTATGAAAGATTGTGAGATGATGCTTATGGAAATGTACGAGATGCATAATGAAATTGTACATAGAATAAAACAGGTACAACCTGAAGGCATAAGGATGCCTAACAATGATGTACACAAACCCTTTCATTAACATGAAAATAAGTTTAGTTAAAGTTATGCTTGAATGTTATCTAGCTAATGATACCTATTGTTAAGATGTAACAATTTCACTTTGAAAGTTATTGAATGTTTAGCCTAAGTTACTATACTTATTATTTAATATCTGATGTTATTTGATCCCATTAGTTACTATTTGTTTTAATAGATTTAGTTTATACTGAACTGGCTTGTGGATAGGCTACGTTAAGCACAGAAGATGTCTTAGCCTGCCGACATTCGTGCGTTACAAGTGCACGATTCACACATGAGTGAAGAGTTTTAAGACTGTTTAAAGACCGGGACACTTGTTAGTTAAAACGTACACAATACGGTTCGCAACGGCTGTGTACCTATCAGTGATGGGACCCGACGAGTGCGTCCTTGTGAGAAGGGGCGGTTCCGCCGACACGAGCAGCACCGCAGACGTCCCGACGCCGCCTCTCACGTGTTCGTGAGTTAGGGCGGCAGCTGCAGCCGCAGTCCGCCGCTGCAGATGTTCGCCGCGGAGCTAGGAGCCGTGGTGTCCGGTACTGCGAGCCGCCACACGCCAAACCCGCCGACGTCTGGTGTGGAGCAGGTGTTGGTGTTGGCCGCTTTGAGGTCGGGCGCTGTCCCGATGCCTCCTCGGCCGCCGCCGTCGATGTCGTTTGCACCGCGGGTGGACGTTGATCCACTGCCGTGACGTGTCCTGGAGAACGTCACATTGTTGACTCACATGTACATACACCCGTTATAGCCATATGAGATTGCTACTTACAGTAAGTATGTCCTCCCACGTCCCTCTCAACAGGAGCGGCTCAAGGGAGTAGACGCCGTCGGAGAGCTGTAGCAGGTCCAGCAGAGAAGATTTTGCGCGGGAAAACCCGTGGACCATTCGAGCGCAGGTCTGCTAGCGGCGACGACACGATGCAAAGTGATTAAAATTGCGCGAATTGTCTGGTGTAACGGTCGAAAGGACGATAGAAAAAAGAAATAAAAAAAAAAGGAGAAGAAGGAGCTCGGTCGCTCCAAGTTTTTTTTTTATGTGTGGTGCGCGCGCCGCTAGGCGACAAGGCTATTCGTTGTACATAGTGCGAGAGAGACGGTAAACTGCCAATCACATTGTACTGTTTTGAACAGGTCAACGATTGCAGTTCAATATGATTGACAAGGGCGGCAATTCTGTGCTGTTACTATTTTCATAATGCACAGAAAGTTATGACTTATGTAATGATATTATTATTTATAAAATCTTATTATTTTGATTGTTATTATTATTATTATGAAATTTTATTATTTAATTTGTATATTGTTCGCCCGCAAAAGTTATTTAAATATATTTTATTAATTATGTATATCTACGAGAGCTATGCTCTATGACCTGAAATGGACTTATATGGACAGCCAATTGAGTATACCCCTCTAAGGACTAATGAACTTAACGAATAAACGATGATTTTATTCGGGGTATTACTTAAAGAAATTTTCATTGTTGGAAATTTTCGTTTTAAATTTACCGCATTTTTGTGTTTTCAATTGTATTAATAAGTGTTATTTACGGTATTTATATTGTAAATTACGCTAACCGATTTTGGTTTCGGCCAATGAGAGGCCGTGTTGTAGATGTGAGGCGTCTAGAACGTATTAATTAAGAGGTTGGTTGTATGAAGGCGTCTGATGCCGACGCAAAGGCGCGAGGCCTATTTTAAATTTGAAATATAGCTAGCTAGATTATGCCATCCGACACTCAGGATGAGCTTAAACGACGTATAAATAAATAATGTGTAAGATTATAAGGGCATATTCTGACGGATATGTTATTAGGAGTGAAAATCTGTAAGTAAAGATCTTGTATTTTGTATCGCCCATAGACATACCCAGCTGTATGTAATTTCGTCGTAAATAACTCCGATTTGACTACAAACTGATTAGTTTTCACGTAAAAGGTGTCAATTATCCTGAACTACGTCATGAATTATTAGTTCCAAGATTTAAATTATTATTTTATTTTGTGATACCCAGAGGTGAAATGGGAGTACAAGTTTCGTGTCTCTACCATATAAACTGAGTTAAGCCAAGGAAAATACGAACCCAAATATAAACATAAACAGTAATCATACTAATTATTAATTGTGCTATGATTTCAAACATTTTCTGGTATGTAAGAATGCGTCCGTAAAAACATCATTTGATTTATTTTCTGAACATACACTAACGAACTTTTGTGAACGATTCATGTGTGCTACGTATTTTCCTGATGTTTAATTTACATAAGCGTATATCCACGAGTCATGTTCAGTATCGTTAGGATTGTTTTTCTGTGATTTTTTTTATCTAATTATATTAATATTGATTTTTATCTCTACACATATGTTAGTTGTCCCTGATGAATAGCAATTTTTATTATTAATAAAAACCTGAATTCTATCCCTATGTGTTGATATATGTTACCTAGCTACCTGTGTCCAAGAGTGTGTGTTTTATGATAAATAACATTTTTTTTTGCATGTTTCTAAGGGTCAGAGTACAAGAGCATAACAGTACCATTGACACATATATATATGTCTATATATATATTTTGAAAAATAGATGACAGCCAGTGTATATCGTCCCGACAACACACACACAACAAAAGGGTCTATATATAAATAAACGAGTACTATTAAGGGTACTGGCACCAGCAGTAAGAACACACCGAAGAAGTTTAGCAGCAGTATAGTATAGCGCCAAACACATATTGACACGGGTCAAAAACACCGCAGAAAACTTTCGAGGCGGGCCATCAGTCAATGTCTGCGCACAGCCGAGACGGTACAATTGTCAGTTATGATCAAAAACCGGGAAGGGGGGGGGGGGGGGAGAAATGATTTCGCGACAGGCTATAATTCAAACGCCACAATTCACCTGAAGAAATCTGATCCAGAGATAAACCCCAAGAAAAAGTAGTTCTTATACATTATTACGTTTAAGTATCAAGCAGGAAAAAAAACGAGAATTGTAGTTTTTGCAGCTTTGTGACATAACATGTTAGCTACTGCAGAGCTGACAAAATACTGTAATCAAGTTTCCAGTTTTGTCAGTTGGGAACAGTTTGTACCAACTTGTCTGAGATAACATAACTGAACCGGTTGATTTTAAATATATGTGTGTACCAGTATCTGTGTCTGACCTAAGATATAGTGTAATTTTGTACGCAGATAGGCTATATAGCTATACAAATTCACTAGCTAGGCTATAGCATAATAATTTCGCTTTACAAACTGCGCAGAAAAGCATAAATAGACTCAATTTCTACATTAAGAATGCACACAGTGCTTCTAAATGTCCCAGGTTTTGTGCCGAATTTGACTTTGGGCTCCAATCTGGAATTTACAAGTACTATCACTCACTCATCCTAAAAATCACAGTAACACAACATAAATTAATCATGCAACCACAAATCAGCATTTTATTTAATATTTTCCCTAAAAAAAAAAAATAGTGTTTACAAAGTCACAGTATTTTGGCACTGTAAATTTTTTGCATGATAATATTATCTTACATCTTCTCCAACGATCTGTGTGTAGCTAACGTATTTTGTGTTTGGCAATACACAGCCCGTACAGATATTCATAAATGATTGAGAATTTGCTTTGAAAACACATCGATAAATTTGGGGGAACAAAAGCAAATACTTGAAGAATTTTACGAATAAAGAAAACATTCGTTCTAATGTTACATGCTCCAGCTATTGTACTAGATGCGATGGCTCGCAATGTTTCAGAAGCGAACTGCGCACTGAGTAATGTTCCCGAACCATCTGTAGAGCCAGTGCAGTCGCAGACGCGACAAAATTCCCAACAAATTTTTGGACGTGGAGTTGCGAAGTGTCTTAATTAGGATAAGCCCCAGAAATTTATTTTCGAATTATCGTTTAACTGGCACGTTGGTACTACAATTATATTTAGCGTATTATTTGAAAGGTTAGTTCACTACATTTTCGTTTGTGAAAATCTTGTAAATTCGTTGTTCACGTAAAATGATTTTTCAAATATCAAATTCAGACCGAACAATTCCTCTCTAAAAAACACATCAATTAAGAAAAAAAAATTGTAAACATTGATGGCTGTCATATAGATACGTAGTGCTCATGTAAGGCATGTCATATTTCATGTACAGTTGATTGTTCTGGCTTGTCGCGTGGTTGAAAATTGCATGTTCACAATAATCTCGCTATCGCGATTCCAACATCAGCTTCCGGGCGAAGGTTGAATGAAAGAGGAATAAACACGTCCACATTCTCTCCCTGAAATAACGCGGTTTCTGTGTTTTTATTCGCCTGGGTGTTCCAGCGCGGGTTATAGGTCATAACCCCGACCCGAAATAACACTGAAAGCTGTGCGCGGAGAACTCTCGTAGGATAAAAAAAAAAAAAAAAAAAAAAAAAAAATCGTTTATGTGGTTTCCTTGGGGGAGAATCTTTCGCAATTCGAAGTGAAGCGGTTGGTACAATTGGGAAACATCCGAGGAAAACTGCCACCAATGGTGGTCTCACAATTAAAACATAGGAAACATAGGAAACGGGTCTTCTGCACAAGATTTGACCGTCATGATTTCAAACGTACTGATTCACAACCACGCATGGTATGGTCGTCCGCACAGATGAGAGAAGTCGTGCCCATACAAGGGAAATTTATATATATATTTATTATATATATATTTATTATATATTATTATATATATATAATTTCTGTAACGTACGCATGGAAAAACAGCCATTGAGAGCAGTGTTGGGTGACATTTTGGCGGGAGTTGAAAACTGTTCATATTTATCATAAATTTTGGGATTAAGGTAAGAAACAGTTCAGATACTAAGTTTTTCAGCTAATTCCTGCTTTAAAAAAAGAAATCGTAACAAGTGAGGGATGTACTAATACTATTAAAAACATCTTGCAAACTGCTTACTATTTTTTTTAATTAATTCATATTACATTGAATAATTGATTTTACAGGCTGCTGGTCGCGTCACGGAATAATTATCAGATAGTTCAAATATTAATTTACGAACATTACCAATATACGTGGGATGCATCGCGTAATTTCATTAGCTAGGATTAGTACATACTAATTCAATTACGAACCGGTTACTCACAGGTCGTGTGCAAGCTCTAAAAAGGCCTATGTAATCACCATTAAAGTTGTAGTTGAAATAATGAAATTATGTGTCAATTTCTCCCGTTGTTCTGCGGCACGTAACTTGCCTCAAAATTGACTGTTTTCAAAATTAGTACCAGTATTTTCTATTTGTCCTTTTGCCACTGTCGTTCTATCAACAGTTTCTGTAGGTACATCTTTGATTGGATGTCACTGTTCGTAAACAAAATTATCACGTGATTTGCAAGTCAGTTAGTAAATGGATGGCACTGGTCCATAAAATAATGTCCCAGTAATAAACTTTTAAATAGAAACAACTGTAAGCGTTGTAGAATTTGGTTTCAAGGTCACAATTAAAGAGTAACTCAAACAGTTTTACATAAGCGCATGCGCGAGAGTACTGCTTTGTTGTTTCCTCGCTTGCAGCGCCACCTACGCAAAATGGCGACTCCTGAGCGTAAAGCTTTTGTGTTCTGCAATTTGCTAAGAGTGAATCTGTGATTTCAGCTGAACGTGCGTTTAGTTTAAAGTCTTGACTATGGTATAGGCACTTCGAAACGACCGGATGTGTTTGTAAAAGTCAAAAGCACGGGACGACCAAAAGTGTCTTTACAGGAGAAGTTGACCGTGTCAGAGCATCCTACCTGCATAGTCCTAAGAAATCTGTTCGGAACGCAGGTCTTGAACTTCAGTTGCCAAACACGACATGTTGCAGTTGCTACATGCTTTAAAGCCAGATAACTATGGTGTACGATGTAACTTTGCACTTCAAGTGTTTGATCGGGAAGAAGACTTTCTTGATCGTGTTGGTGTAATTTAAGTGAGAAGGTAGATAAATACCCATAATGTTCGTATCTGGGAGACTTAGGTTGGCTGCGTGCTGTATAACTAAAGGTTCACATATCGGAAATTTGTAAGAAGAACTAGGCAAGTTTACGTTCAATTTGATGTATGATTTGTTTTAAGTAGTATAAATTAAACTATTACAATATACTATTGAAACTGGGACATTCATTTATGGACAACTATACTTCATAGAACTGCCAAATTCGAGAAAATTACATGACACAAGACTAACGTAAACATCAGTTTTCAACGAGGTATGAAATATTGGGGAGATATTATTTTGGCCATACGTTATTTAAATAATCAGAATCGTCATAATAATAATCATCATCATCAATCAACTGTTTCCATCTTGCGGCCGGGTCAGCAAAGAAAAATGCCTCAATCTTTCTCCATCTCTCCACCATTCTCCTCCTCCTGTTTCATTTTTCTCCTCTCGCCAACACAACTAGTTAATTGTAAGGCGCCCGTTGAAACATTGCGTGTGAATTGTCTCATTCAATAATCTTTAGTGAATTATAACGGCATACACAGGTAACCAAATTTGTTTTTTATTTTTTTAAATCGATAACTTGAATATATACTTACTTTGCGAAATTAAATTATCACATTCGAAAAATTAAAAAAATTAAAAAACCTCAAATTAAAAAAAAATTCAGCTTCTATTTTATCTTTAAGCGCCAATTTTTAGGGAAAAATTCTAATGCACTTCTTAACACACAGAAAAAAATTATGAAAGTGTTGTTGTGTGTGAAACAGCAAGAACGGCTACCTGCAGAGTGCCGGCCTTAGACCCCTGGTGGGCGACTTCCCGTCGCACGCTGGCATTCTGCAAATGAAAATTCAAAAGTTTTTATTTACACATAGGTACTATACACTTTACAAAGTTTTACAATACAATCAAACACTCCAGCACTCTGTGCTCTTTTTCTCATACTTACACTTGTTTATAATGTTAGTTAAAGTAATAGAAAAACAGAGGAAATTGTTAATTAAATAGAAAATTTAAAAAAATCTTTAAAATTGAGACAGGCGCTATCTCACGCCGTTGCAGTGTCAGCGAGTCAGTGATGAACAACGTATTTATATTTAAAATATCTGCTCCTCCCATCTACTTGAAATAAATACATTGAAATTGTTATCCCAATAAAAATAATAATCCAAGCGGCGGATTCGAAGACAGTTCCGTGAGCTCCCGTCGCGCGGCGGCTGGGTAGCCGGAAGTGGGTCACGGGTTCGAAGCCTCGCCGACGCTTCGTAACGGTACCGGCGGAGCACCGCGCCGCGCTCTCTGGCGTGGCTAGACGGTTAGCGAGTGTTTCCTGAACCGCTGAGCACACTGCACCACTCCCCCCCCCCCCCTCGCGGGCTCTCAGCTGCGAGGGCGTGCTTTATCGGGGGACGCACCGCAACGCCGAAATACCACAACGCCGAAATACCACAACGCTGAAATACACTAACGCCGAAAAATGTCATTGCAGGACTGCCACAAAGGTTAGGTAAGGTTAGGTTAGGTTAGGTTAGGTTAGACTAGACTAGGTTAGGTTAGGTTAGGTTAGGTTAGGTTAGGTTAGGCTAGGTTAGGCTAGGTTAGGCTAGGTTAGGCTAGGTTAGGCTAGGTTAGGATAGGCTAGGTTAAGTTAGGTTAGGTTATATTACGCTAGGTTTGGTTTGATTGCGGTATTTCGGCGTTAAGGTACATTTAAGAAACACACAAATTCATTCAGTTGTTATTTCGGCGTTGTGGTACACAGCAGTTTTCTAGCTGTCGACCTGCTTTATCGCACAGGGCCGGGCTTTACACACGAAACATACCAAGACGATAAGCAGTCGTAAAAATATTTGTAACACTATTAACTCGATTACCTACTTACATATCCATGTTTACAAACACGCAATTAAAAAATTTAAAATTAAAATTAGTTAATAAATGATGTGCACGGGACAAAATTGTATAACATTTTATAATTTATGCTGCGATATTAATAACATTAAGTCCTTCTGTCTGTATTTACATTTTTTTTAGACATCTGGGAATTAAGTAGTACTACCACAACTCAAACTTCCCCATAGTTTGTGTTTGAGGAGTGTACTGCCATTTTAGCAATAACTATATTAAAAAAAATCTCGGAGAAAAGAAATGTGACACCTGCCTTTAAATCGATGATAGATTCATTTAAACCAACTAGGTTAGGCACACGGGAAGTATAGCGGCTACTCTAAAGGTATATTCCCTAATGACATTTGCCCTAAATGCATTTTCCCTACACCTCGTTTGCCTGAATAGCGTTTGACCTAAGTTTAAAGAGAAACGCCTTAAAGATAAATGACGCATAGACCCTATCCGTAACACTTTAAAAAAATGATTGAGTGGCCTCCACTTCTCAAATAAGTACAGTTGAAATACGTATACAAGTCAGCATGCATACAAGCGTGAAGGCGAGTGTTCAGACAAGCGAATGCGATTGCATAAGGGTGTGCGCAAATATCCGAGCGTGCAATTACCTATACTAGCGTGCTACATTGCGAACATGCTATCGTATGCTGCTGCTGCAATATATGTGTTTTTCGGCAAGAAATTTTATTGCTAAATTATAATATGTGTATAAATCATCTCTGCACTTTTCAGTACGCCATGGTGACGTCATTGGATCGAGTCATTCTAACAGCTGTAAAGAAATTATCAGTTTTAATTTTTATGAGCGTTTTATTTTCAGTTTCCGTTAGTGGGATGAGAGAAGTGCGTGCACAGAAGTGCTTGAAAACGGTAACGCGAAGCATGGTAATTGAGCGACGCTTGGCTCGTTGTTCCCCCGGACGGGCGCCGGGGAAGTGGAGGGGCGAATGACCTAACAGTACCCCGGGGAACCAGAGGGAGAGGCACCGGCGTGGGAGGTAAGAAGGTCGGGGAGGGAACATCCGAGCCCCGTAGCGACGACGCCACTACTTGAGGCGACCGCCCGGCGGAGGAAACACGCCGAAAGATGGCCTCCCGCGCGAACAGGAAGCCCTCGGTGCTGTGCTGGCTGCTGGCGGCGATGTTCGCGGTCGTCGCGATGTCGCTGTTCGCCGGCACGGCCTTGTGGCTGGGGGCCGGTGGGGATCCCGCGCGGTTCGCCGTCGAGGCGGCCGTCCCCGGGTTGGTTCGCGTCGACGACTCCGCCAGGCCCTCGGGGGACGGCCGGCGCGGGCAGAAGACGAGGGCGTCGTCCGAGACAACCACGACGACGACGACGACGACGACGACGACGACGACGACGGAACCACCGCTGCCACCTCCCGACGTCACGGCGGTCCCGGAGGAGGACGTTCCAGCGGAACTGCTGCAAGACACGCCAGCTCCGGAGGAGCTGCCGGAGAAGACCCTGGACGTATTTCCCGACGACCAGCGGCGGGTCTACGACATTCCCTACGGGGATCTGATCTCGCTGACCAAAAGAGGCGAGGGCTTCCAGAGTCCGCCCCCGGCGGCGGAGGACCAGCGCGATGACGGCTTCCAGCCGACGGCACCATCGGAGGCGAGGGGCGCGCGCGACCAGGTTGCGCGCCGCCACCCGGCGCTGACCTTCCTGCAGCAGAAGGTGCGCGAGCTTCACGACTGGCTGGACGACGGCGACTCGCGGCCGTTCGCCGAGTTCCGCGAGGTGCTGCGCGCGCTCGACGGCTCCATCGCCGCCGGAGACCCGGCCCCGCTGCTGGCCCAGCTGCGGCAGCTGTACTCGCGCGGGCCTCAGCAGCTGGCGCTGTCCGGGCTCGGAGACCCGGCCGTCGTCGCCAACACCAGCAGCCTCGCGTCCTTCGGGCTGCTGGCCTTCGACCTGCTGCTGCTGCACAACGTGCAGCACGTGGCCTGGGAGGAGGGGCGGCTCAAAGAGGCGCACATGCTGCGCGACCCGGAGGTGCTGGCGCTCAACGCGCTCTTCATGCCGGCTCACAAGGTGCGACAACCAACCTCTGTTACGAGCGGGGGAGCTGAATTGTTGCCCCTTGGAAGGGCAGTCCTTCAGGATTTTTTTTCTGGCAATGGTTTGTTTGTACAGCGACTGGAAGGGCAGCCCATTCAAATTTCTGAAAACATGTTTCTTTAAGTGTTTGAATAATCCTGAAAACTTGCCCCTTGGAAGAGCAGCCCATCAGGATTTTTTCTGACGGTAGTGTTTTTGAAAGGTTGTCTGAATTGTTGCCCCTTGGATGGGCAGCCCTTCAGGATTTTTTTGACAGTGGTTAGTTTAGGTTAGGTTAGGTTAGGTCACTTTACAAACTAACCACTGTCAGAAAAATCCTGAAGGGCTGCCCATCCAAGGGGCAACAATTCAGACAACCTTTCAAAACCATAAAGTAAGAAAAATCCTGAAGGGCTGCACTTCCAAGGGGCCATAATTCAGGATTATAAAATTACGAAAATAGACACATTTTAAGATACTGGAAGGGCTGCTCTTCCAGTCGCTTTACAAACTAACCACTGTCAGAAAAATTCTGAAGGGCTGCCCATCCAAGGGGCAACAATTCAGAGAACCTTTCAAAAACACTACTGTCAGAAAAATCCTGATGGGCTGCCCTTCCAAGGGGCAAGTTTTCAGGATTATTTAAACACTTAAAGAAACATGTTTTCAGAAATTGGATCGGCTGCCCTTCCAGTCGCTGTACAAACAAACCATTGCCAGAAAAATCCTGAAGGGCTGCCCTTCCAAGGGGCAGCATTTCAGTCGCCCCTTACGAGCGAATTCACCTGTTCTCTTTTAATACGAAACACAGTCACGAAATTTAACTTAATCTTAACTTTAAAATAATGCCGAGCGTGCAAAATACAGACTTTACATTTCTGGACGCAAACCACAATAGTTTCGGCACCCGCCACTAGAATTCGTTGCCGATTTGCACAACGAAATTTTAAACTATTTAATGAAACGGCATAGCCACCCCTTTCCTAGCCACAATTATTTTTGTTTATTAAAAATTTTACTGAAATTAAATTGTTAAACTTTTTGTTCCATGAAAAGATTTTATGAAAGTGCTGAAGTTCAGTATGTGAAGGCATAAACTTCATAAATGTCATGTTTTGCAACTGCGTTCTTCTTCGTTTGACAGCCCCTCCCTGAAAGTCTTCTTGGAGCCGCCTCTGATTGTTACTTGTTTTGAGTTGTCGAATTCGAGACGAGTCACGTGACGCGGACTGTAAGGCCGGGTCTGTTAACTACGCAAGGAACGCAACGACGCAATAACGCAACACGCAACCAATGCAAAGTAATCGAAATAGTTAGAAAGCACAGAAGTCGCAAGGCGTCACCAACACTACAATTTAACACTGTCGAACGGTAGACAACATATTTATTCTATTTTGTTTTGTTAATTCATGTTTATCACGAAAAAAATTATGAAACTGTCAAAAATCTGATTTTAAGTGTTCATTTTCTTTCACATTAATTATAATAATATATAATAATGAACATAATGTTTGCGTGTTTAAAGGATTTGGGAAAAGGTTCACCTTAAATATGGAAGGCGGAAAGGCAAAACGAAACGCAGGAAGTTGAATGATGGGCAATGCTTGCGTGTTGCAAAGTTTATAGACTGTTATAAATTACAGTAATTTTGCAGACTTTTAGACGAAGAATTTACCTCAAATAATCGTAGAGTTCTTAGTAATTTAAGATAACTGTATATCGATTTCCGAATTCTATTTTCCAATATAAAAATGGAAAACGCACATCTGGAAGAAATAAATAAGTTCTTGTATGAGTCTTAACAAAATCTACAAGTTTTTTTCTTGTATATTAAGATTATTCTTGTGAGTTCGTGATCAAGGTAAGTGAACATTGTATCCGTAAATTTACCGTTATCTTCGTAAACCTTGGATAATTGAAATTAAGCTTCTTTGGACGCGATGAGAGTAAAATCTCAAGGCCGAATTTTAATGCAACGTTTTCGTGAAACATTGCTGTGAAACGTTTATGACGCGAAAAGGACAGAGAATAGGTTCTTGGCCAAATAGATATAAAGAGAGCACTATGCTATATGCGTTGCTTGGCTCGTTTTCGTTCTCATTTTTGTGCGATGATTCGTCCCCCGCACAAAAAAAAAAAAAAAGAACCGAGAGAGTTAGAATAAGACATTTCAGAAAATAGATATAGGTATAATGTACAGTCAGCTATGAATGCCTTGAATTTTATATTTGCTACCAGCGCGCTCGCGTTTCTCCTTGTTCAACCAGCAGCGTAGAGAGCGCTGTTGAGACGGTCTTTGCATTTCCCGCACATATAGCGCTACCTGTTTTGAATTTGATGTTTCGTTCAGAGATTTGGCGTGTTACAAATGGCAGAATTGTTTGAAGAAACAGTAACACGCACATTTTTTTTTTATGATGTGGGTATTTCAACAGCTAGTAATATTTATTTAGAAAATTGTCCCCCCTCCCCCCCCCCCCACTCTCTCTCTCTCTCTCTCTCTGTCATTTTACCCCGTACGATAATACTTAAGAGTCGAGGTCTTAATGGCCAAAGAGGTTTCACTTCTATCACGTGTACTGGTTTACAGGCACTTTTCTTTTTATATATCAGCGCTGGTTGGAATGAAGTGGTTATTGAAGTTTGTCGCGGTGTTGCGTGATTTCTGGACCTGCCGACGCTGGTCGACAGTGTAAAAATACGTAATAGTAATAATAATAATAATAATTAACAAGTCACAGATATTTACTGATGGTCGACTCGAGGCTTGTTCACAAACAAGTATAAAGAAGAGTGACTATAGCGCAGTACTGAACTAAATCTCTAAAAAAACAATTTCCAGGTGTGCCCCTGTGGTATTACGTAGAGACCCGGAAAATCCGCGGGTTCAATGACCTCCAGGTTAAGACTCCAATATCCTCTACACACTCGGGCAAAATGCCCAACTGTTCATTATTGGCTGCTGACTTGCGAGTCGTCTCGACCGGGTGGGCCTGTTGATTCGACACTTCTACGAGCGAGGGGGTCTCTAATTGGCCCCTCAGTCCTCTCGAGATTAACAGTGAACCAATGACAGAAGCAGCACTAAGGTATTAATTATTTGAATTTTTTTAGCATAACACGAAATGAACCCGCGAATTTTTTCCGGGTCTCTAGGTATTAGTAACCGTACCTAGTTTAACCTTTGAATATATATACTGTATAGAAGTCGCGAGTGGATAGGATTTACTCTAAGTTTTTCAGAAGCGTATGATGAGCAGCTTGGGAACTTCGCCGCTGCAGGGCGCTGCCGTAACGCCCTGTATCGTCTTAGTTGTTATTTACACGTTAGAGCGCAGCACTGTCGCCCACTGTCATTCCCCCCCCCCCCCCCCCATCATTCACTTCAGCTCGAGGTAGTTCAACAGGAGGGGGAAGGGGTGTTTGAAGAGTTCGACACTTGTCCGCTAGGGACCAACCACAAGTCGATGCCCTGGAGATTTGTGGCGATTGCGGCGGTGAATTAACCAGCTACCTCAAAACCGTATTAGAAATTTTAACCTGGGCTGGCGACTTCTATACAGTATATATGTTCAAAGGTTTAACTGTGGACGCCTCCGGCAGGTGCGCGCGCTGCTGGAACCGAACCGGAGATCCGGGGACGTGGCCGGAGGAAGCGGCGGGGGGGAGGAAGAGGAGGAGGGGGCGGAGCGGTCCATCGGCGAAGAGCTGATGGAGTTCGCGAGCGGCGCCGTGCGAGGCGTGCTCAACCTGGGGCGCGCCTACCGCCTCAGCGCCGCGGCGGGGGCGGCGGCGGCGGAGGCGGCGGGGGCGGGAGTTACGTCCGCCCACCGGGACCCGGCCACGCCGCTCGACTGCGTCTGGACGCTCTACTGCCGCAACCTGGACAAGACGTCGCGCCTGCAAGGGCCCTACGGCTTCCTCGCCAAGATGAACAGGTTCGTGTGTGTGTCTTGTGTCGTCGACGGAGGATTGCATGTCCAGGGGCGTAGCCAGGGGGGGGGGGGGGTTAGGGGTTCAAACACCCCCCCCCCCCTTAGCACTAAATCTTTAATTAATTTCTCATTCATCACTCAAACAAATTTCATATTAAAATTAATACAATTTTTACCATTACAATATTTAAATTTAAGTACCGAAAACTGCTAAAATAGCACTATTTTACACCTTAAAATCCAAATTTTCCCAGGGAGGACCCCCTTAATACGGGGGGGGGGGGGGGCATGCTTCTTAACACCCCCCATACACAAATCCTGGCTACGCCACTGTGCATGTCACAGGGGTTTCACCCCCTTTTCTTTACTAACCCGGCGCTCTTAGCCTAACGGCCCTACCGCCCTGGGGCCCCCATGGGCGTGGATGCGGATACGCCGCATACGCAACCAGGAAGGGCGTTAGAGCTTCGGCTATACACAGGGGGCTGGGGCTACCCATCCCAGCATATGTACCACCATCGGCCCCCTACACCACTCGGCTGACCAGCAAGTTGGATGCTCCCTTAGCCCTCCGGAGTTGTCATCACTCCTGGCGCCTGCCCCGATCTCCCGCCTCACGCTGGGACTCCTCAATCACCCAGCGAACCCGCGGTCCGGTGGAGGCCTACCCAACCTCTCCCGGCTGTCCAGGCTGTCTCCTTCGCTCACTGCGTCAGCATGTCTCAGGGCTGGGGAACCCTCGTGCTTGCCCCTAAAGCACACAGGGCACCACTCACGCTCAGTCCGAACTCACGGCTTCACATCAGATCGAGAGCTGTGAGCGATCGAGAGCAACTCAGTCCGGGCTGCCGTGTGTGGGACCAGCGCAGCGTCTCGCCAGTCCGAACCGTCAGTCCAAACAATCAGTCCTTCAGCTGAGTGTCGTGGCAGACTTTTAAGGTTGCTTTTTCTTTTTTTTTAACTGAGAGTGCAACTGCACTTGAAAAATCCAAAGTTTCTTCCATATCCTATGATATATATGTATATATATATATATATATATATATATATATATATATATATATATATATATACACTAGCTTTTACCCTCGTCTTCGCTCGCACTGAAGCCATTAAATAAGCATCAGAGATCATTACAATAGAAATGAATCAATAAAATATATTTCTCTGAAACAAAAATTAATAATTTTTAATTTTTAATTTTGACCGTCGATGAAACAGTGCAACGGTATTACAGTACTCAGGGTTGGAACTTCATAACTGGAATGCTAGATGGCGTTAAAGTAGCTAGATTTTTGACATTTTTTGACAAACCATTTTTTTATCTTTCGTAAAAAATATTTTTTTTTTCAATAAAAATTATCCTATGTTACTTCTAATACCTCCAAAATAAAATGTGTACAAAGTTTCATGATGATCGGTTGAGTAGTTTTCGCGTGAAAGCGTAACAAACAAACTTGCATTCACATTTGTAATATTATAGTAGGGATATCGCGGATGGTATTTTTTTTTTTTGAGTTCCTTCATTCAATCTTAGAACAATGCGACCCTTTCGAACGTATCACATAAAAAATGAGCTATCAAAACGGTGTACTGATAATTGTAATGATATTTTGAAAGATTTAGACCCTTTCCAAAGGGCAAAATTCTCTATGAAAGATATTTTGAATTCTTAATTTTCTTGCAGTTAAGATAACTTCTGATGTAAATAATGTTTTATTTTTATTTCATTGATAAGAATTAATTTAAATTTGACAAATTTAGCTACTTAATCTTATAAGGGTCCTTTGTCATGTGTTTATGTTTGTGTTGTCCCATTTTTATTGTTGTGTTTATCATTGTGTTTTGTGTATGATATTGTTGTTTCTTTATGTAATATTTGTTAAGTGCCTACCTGTTAAAGGCTTTGACTGTTGGTAGGCACTCAAATAATAATAAATAAATAAAATAATAAATAAATAAAAAGTAACGCTCACTCGGGATGTGGTCTGCCGCTTGCAGCTTCGGCCTGAGGCTGGTGATGGGGGAGTTCCCGGTGGACCGCGTGCTGGAGTCCGCGGTGAAGGAGTTCACGCTGGGCTGGAGCCGCATCGACTGCCAGAAGCTCTTCCCGAGGTCAGTGTTCGACCAGGAGGACATCAACTGGAATGTGATCATTAGAGACCTGCAAAATTCGCGATTTCGATGGCCTTCGGGATAGACCGCACATAACCCCCCGTACACTCGGGTAAGTAACGCAAGTTCATTGGCTGCCGACTTGTAAGTCGTCTCAGCTGGTTTGTCTGTGATTCGATTCTTCTTTTGGTCGAGGGTTTTATAACTGGTTGATATTCGTCCAGATTAACAGTAAGCCAATAGCAAAATTATCTATGAGATATATATGTGTTTGAATTCTAGCCTATCGCAGAATGAATCCGCTAAATTTGCAGGTCTCTAGTGATCATGTGATTCCGTGGTGCAGACCAGGGTGTGTTCGTGCTGCGTGACGTACTACTTGATGTAAGTTTTTTTAGGACATACAGCCATTGCTAAGAACTCAGTCGCACCTGTGTTTCCGTACCATGTGCATCTCTGCCTGAGGACGGGAGTAGATAGCAGTTCCCGAAAAGTCGCTTGTTTCTGTTTTGGAAAAACTATTGTGTTTGTTTCGTCTTTTCGTTTTGTCGTGTTTTTGTCTCGTTTCAACTGTTGTGCTGAATTATTTTGGGTTCAATATTTTTGTGCTGTCTTCATTCGTGTTTTTTTTATCGTTCTAGTCTGTTTTGGAAAACTATTGTGTTTGTTTCGTCTTTTCGTTTTGTCGTGTTTTTGTTTCGTTTCAACCGTTGTGCTGAATTTTTTTGGGTTAAATATTTCTGTGTCAGCATTTGTGGGTTTGTTTTGTTCTCTTAATACATTTTTCTTTGTTTTTTTGACCATATTCCTGTTACGGAATATTTTGTGGTGTTTATATCCTTGTTGACAACAGCCATTTTTTGCTCAATTTTGTGTTTTTTTTTTGTCTTTTTTGGGTTTTATTTATTTTTATTTATTTTTAGTTTTTCTTCAACAGAAAGAGTTCTTAGCATTGGCGTAAAACTTACATCAAGTCATGCACTCCCATTGCACAAATCTTTCAAAGATAATATGACGTACTACATATTACCTTTGAATATATATATATATATATATATATATATATATATATATATATATATATACTGTATAGAAGTCGCCAGCCCAGGTTAAAATTTCTAATACGGTTTGAGGTAGTTGGTTAATTCACCGCCGCAATCGCCACCATCTCTAGGGCATCGACTTGTGGTGGTCCCTAGCGGACAAGTGTCGAACTCTTCAAACACCCCTTCCCCCTCCCGTTGAAAGACCTTGAGCTGCAGTGAATGATGGGGTTGGGGGTGCGGGGGAATGACAGCGGGCGACAAGTGCTGCGCTATAACGTGTAAATAACAACCTAAGACGATACAGGGCGTTACGGCAGCGCCCTGCAGCGGTGAAGTTCCCAAGCTGCTCATTAAACGCTCCTGAAAAACGTAGAGTAAATCCTATCCACTCGCGACTTCTATACAGTATATATTCAAAGATGTTACGTTCTGTATTCTACCGACAAACGTCGACTGTGATTTCGGCACGGACAAAACAAGTTGAAAACATATTGTTACGAGGACACTAGAGACCAGGCAACGAGGCAGGTCAGTCAGCCCGGCACGCCAGCCAGCGGTGGTAGGCGTCCCGGTTGGCGGGGGGCGGGGGGAGGTGGGAGGGGGGGGGGGTGAGACCTCACCTCTTGGACAGGAAGCGCCATCTTGGATTTTTTTTCCGTCATGGCAGACATGTTGGATGTCCTTGATGTCCTTGGCCTTGACATTTGATCTTGACTTTAACCATGTCCTAGATTTGCCAAAATTCGCAAAAAATTTGTCAATATCCACCAAA
Source organism: Bacillus rossius redtenbacheri (assembly GCF_032445375.1). Taxonomy (NCBI): domain Eukaryota; kingdom Metazoa; phylum Arthropoda; class Insecta; order Phasmatodea; family Bacillidae; genus Bacillus; species Bacillus rossius. The sequence goes on along the minus strand of NC_086337.1, from coordinate 36,564,492 downwards.
AGCATTTCCACCAAAAAGAGAAAATTTACCGTTTTATTCCCAAAAATTGAAAAAGGCTTGAAATGTTCCCAAGGGGGCTTAAATTCCTCATCTACCAGCCGCCAGTAAGGCGCTGGGGACATTTGACCTTGATATTTAACCTTGCCGCTATTTTGGATTATGACATCACTGCTACTATTTAGAACTTTTCGCCACCTTGGATTACTCCATATTGGAATATATTACTTTTCGCCATTTTGTTTTCATCAATTTTTAATGACGTGACGGCCGTCATCTTGAATATCTGTAATTATTGTCCAAAAAATTAAAAAATCTATAAAAATATTTAATTTAAATTTTAATAAAATAAAAAAAAACACACTTAAATCATTGGCCTTGAAGTCCTCGGTTCGTATCTGGTAAGGGCAAAATTAAATAATTCTTTCCCCATGGTGGCTACTGGCAGACTGACACCCCACCACTAACAGCAAGGAATATATTACGCCAACCTGTATATCTGGTGGCCATATTGGATCCGCCATTTTGTTTTTTTCGGTTAGTATTCGTTGCTGCCATCTTGATTTGATTTACACCCACTAGAGTGCAGTAGAGTCAATATTTAGATGTAATAACACCCACCATATTGTAGGCAATTTTGTCAGCCGTGTAGAAAATCTGTAATTATTTACCTAAAAATTCTGGAAAAAATTCAAAATACATAAAAAAAAAATCTTTATATGTTGATTGATTCGATCGAACGCCGTCCTTTTTTTCTATCCTTGGCTGGGGGCCATACTATGTAGTTTTTGCTTAAAAATAGTTATTTACTTATATGTTTAAATGTCCCCAAAGAGGCTTAAATTCACCATCTACCAGCCTCAATTAATACATCGAGGTTATATTGACAGCTGTCACATTGAAAATCTGCATTATTAACTTAAAAATACGAAAAAATTCTAATGATGATTAAATAATTACCTATTAATAAATTTGTTAGTACGATCGATTTCTGTCCTAACTTCCATTCTTTAACAGTGCTTAAAGTAATTAAAGCTTAAAATAATTATGTAAACTCTTTTTTCCTGTTACTTTACTAGGTGTTTGTTAATCTTCATTACTAAGGCTAAGGACTCTATGCAAGGTAACTGTCCGACTGAATAAATATGCTACAAAATATCACTATGCCTACCTGGAAGCCACATTTAACACTACTTATGATTACTTAAGTACCAGATACAAGCATACAAGTTTGAAATACTTCCAAGTAATGACAAGCATATAGAACGAGGTCTCCGAACCACGGGGCCTTCTTTCTGGATACTTGTAATACGTTTCAAACAAGAAATGACATAATTCAAGCAGACAAGATATAGCTCCGAGCTGCCAGGCAAACAATATAGGATATAACCTATTACACACATATAGACCAACTAAGTATGTTTTACGCTTACAAAACCAATAGTTTATGGAACCATTAAATCTTCAGTCCTGACTTCAGACATGACTATGCAAACGTAATTTCGGACACACATTTGGACACGCCATATGATTTAAGGGTATGTATTGTCTTCGAGCGAATATAATTGTTTTCCGATCACCCAAATATTTACAATTTTCCATTTATAATATCCAATGGTAAAAAAAAGGTATTTAGATCTAAAGTGACAAAATTTGTCACTTTTCTTATGGTCGTATATAAAACTGTACGCAAAAATTTCCTGTATTTATATTTACTATAATATAAATTTATATGTACCAATATTTATAAAATAACTATGTAAGAATGTAAACAAATATTCCCTACAATTATTATAAAAAGTGTGAGTTTATTTGTACACTAGATGACTAGTGAACCGATTAAAAAAAAAATTACTTAACTGTTACAAAGCTTCATTATTCCGGATGGACACGGACTCAGTTTATCTTCATATTTACTGTTCCGTAAGATATAGAATCTTCTGTAACTAAAATCGGAGAAGAGCAACCAAACTGACAGAATTCTTGGCTCACGCTGATTAAAACGTTATAAAAAAAATAGTGCGTGGAGTCTCTCCGCGCGGAATAAGTGAAACTTCGTAATGTGGAAATGAAAATAGGAAGGGGTAGAAATTGATTTTTAGTGAAATCATATTGTTTCTTTAAGACAAACTTTATTAACATTGCTTACAATTCACAATTGATCGCATCTTTTAATTATCGTTTTCGAGTGGAGAAATATCCAAATCTATAACATTTACAATGGGATTATGATAACTAAAGTAAGATACGAAATGTTTGAGTTCTATTGTTTCAATATTTCTTGCAAAAACTGCATCAATGGTAGTTCCCCCTTTGGTTTTCACGACGCACCAACGCGCATGTGCTTGGAATATTGGACGCTACTCGATGCTAACGCTCGCGCTGGCCTGTAACAGGTATACTACGCGCATGCGTTCGAGTGCCACGCATTCACTCTCGCTCTGTCTCTTTCTATTCCCCCTCCCCAGGAGCGCTGAACGTTTAACGCAACAGTGCTTTCATACCCCTTCCATGGTAGCGTTAAACGTTTAACGCAACCTTGTTGGAAGTCGCATTAGAAGTTTCACTTCAATAATATGAAATAATAAATTCACGCCAGCACGTAGTGCTCACGTGCATTCGAAATATGATATATTTAATACTTTATACATCTTATACACATATCTCGCAAGTAAACAAAATCTTAGGATCCTAATCCAATCTTTCTGTAATTATCTTTGCCATCGTATGGAAACAGTATTGGTTAAATATTTTTGACGTGACAACGTCTAATAAATCGATGAACGCCGACTGCACGCACGAAAAAGGATGACTCATGTCCCGTTACGCACATTGTCCCGTTACGCTCATTTTACGCTTGCACCGCATCTATCTCTCTTCCACTCGATTGGAACAACGATCGATTTGACTTTTTCGAGACACATTAAACTTGAAACACGCCCATTTGTTTCCTACTATTCCTATGATCGTCCTATCCTTAACAGAATAACACAGATTGGAAGAAGTTAAATAGCAAACATGTATAAACGTTATAGTTAAAATAATCTGTTCGTTAAAGTAATAAACATATTTTAATTAATGAGTGCAAATAAAAGTAAATTCATCAATAAAATTGTAGATTTCATTTCACTCCTTTGTATCCACACAAAACAGTGATAATTAAATTAAAATTATTCAATTTTATCCATAAAAGTATGCAATAATTTCATCAAGGTTTTGTTATGACGTTGTCACGTTAAACTATAGTCCGTAAACCGACTTTACAGACAACCAATTTTTTTTTTTAAATATGAACGCTTGATACGAAAAAATAAATAAAAATGCGAGCGAGTCTTACAGTACTCACCAGAGATTTGCAACACCTAACCTCGGTAACGAGCAATTTGTTGTGTTCTCATGTTGCAAATACACTTATAATACGAATCTCTGGACACCACAATTTAAAGCAGAATTCTTTGAAATAATGCCGAGCGTGAAAAATACTCCCAAATTGTGTTTTCAACTACTTTTCTTGATACGAATCACACGTAATTTCCACAGTCCCCGTAAGAAGTGGACTTCTGATTAATTTGTGGACAGACACTTAGACTGTTGTAAATTAATAAATAATGTAAATATTGGGTAACAAATGAAACTGTATTTAATTAACTGGGCTGTACGTGTCGGACCTACTTTTCCCACTTGCAACAGTATGAAACAGAGAAAATGCGTATGTTTCTCGCTGAATCTTCTATTCGTCCCACGGAAATGTAAAAATAAAAAATAAAATGAAAGAAAAAAACCACACCAGCTCATAGGTTTCCCAAAACTGACCGCAGGCCTGTAAGGCACGGCGCCCTTTGCGTTTCCCCGTCTGTTATTCTCTCTTCTCTTCCGTCTTTCTCCGCGGACAGAAGAAGTTTTGCAGCAAGCGGAATTCTTCCGCCTCGCTGCGTGTTTTTCTTTATCTCTTTCCACCCACGTGGGGTAGGGAGCCGTTTTGTGCCGCTTGGTGGGGGGAATTGTTGGGGGGGGGGGGGGGTGGAGGAGGGGGGGGGGGATAAAGCTCGGGGCTGAGGGAAATTCGGTCGTCTCGACCAGCCACTTGCTTTCCCTCTCGGGGCAATTTCACCGAAGGCCCTTCGAGGACGTCGATAACGAGATAGCAAGATAGCGAAACGACCATCTTCACTCCTCCCCCCTCCCCTCCCCACAAAAAAGGGCCCTAGAACCACCCCGTGAACACGTGCGCTGGAGTTTTCGTCGTTGCGCGGGCGATGAAGATTTTTCAATGAGGCCGCACTTGTGAAGACGGGGGTTTATGAACTATGCGAGAGACGCGAGAAGCAAAAACTGCAGCAAAGACGTTTTAAACTGCCCGTTTATAAAATATAAAATACGCAATACGCAGAAACGCAGTGTAGTCATCGGCCAACTTTCAACAACAAAATTTCACTATCTTATCTCAAACATAACACATTTTTGTGTTTATTTTTCTTTAGAAATAGCAGCGTCAACACCATTCAGTTAAAGCAATGCATATAAAACCATTTAAAGATACAAACCTCCACGAATCTTGGAATAAATAAACTGTCTGGCATAATGTTAATGTTCAAAATGCCGCTGCACAATGTAATATGATATGTACCAATCAGACAAAAATTTAAATACGAAGCATAAGCCGAACTTAACCCGTTCAGTGTAACAATTTTGACTGGTTTAAAGTCATAATCACACGCAGCGATTGAAGCCCCAGCAAGTAATCGATGGAAACTCTACCTTTGTGACAGTGGGAAGCTATACCCCATGACGAAAACATTTTCGGAACCGTTAACACTAAACCCTCACACTTCCATCTTCACAGTATCACTGGAATAAAAAAAAACTCGGTTCCCGGTGAACGCTATTACAATAAATTTTATCATTGTATCAGGGAGGGTGACAAAGGATGAAGTGGTGTTATATGCCTACCACATTTCTTGAATGTTGCAATCATAATATATAAAATGCAAAGTAGCTGTACAGAGAAGTCAGTATTTTACTTACTATAATAATGGCAAAAGTCTCTAAAATTAATTACAGAATGTAAGTTTATAAACAAATAAATACTGCATGAGTAGTGTTACAAATATCAGCGTCAATTTTATATCCTCATACAAAAAAAAAGTCTAGCAATGTCCCTGTTTTCTGATACCATACTCGTGGTACTGTGTCTCGATTTAAAAAATTAGAGATCCTGAGAGCATCGGTTTGCATTGCAATAACCTAGGCCATGGGTTCGGTATCTGAGGGTAATTACCCCTGCGGGAGTAATTTTTGTTATGTAGATAATAGAATGACAGATAGTTGCCACGTAGCTTTCGCTCTCTCTCGCACTGCATGTACAATGGACAAGTACACTGAAATTGTAATTACGTATATTGTTGTGCATATTTTATGGTTAACTAGCAGAACTCGGCCAAAATTTGTCCTGCCACTGTTTATTTATCTCTATATATCTAAAGTGGCTCGTTTATATGTAATCTAGAGTTATAAAGCGTACTCCATTTTAAACTCACTCACTAAATACTAATCACAGTCACAATCACGGTTTGTGGTTACTAAGGATTAAGGACCGTAAAAATTACAATATACCAATTTTCATGGCTATCTGTTGAACTGAATAGACGTTTATGCACTGCAGCTCCATCTAGTGGCGGGTTATAACAAAATGGCCGTCGCGAAAATATTCTCCCTGTTCAAATACCTATGTATACAAATTTTCATGGTGATCGGTTTAACGTAACGGTTTTGAAGTTGATGCGCTACAGCGGCATCTAGCGGCGACTTACAAACAATGGATAGCATAAAAACCTTTTACACTAAATAAAGACACTTCCATGTGCCTACTTTCATGGCGATCGGTCAAACGATGTCAGAGTTTATTGACGTCATACATACATACCAACATCCAATTTATTTATACAGATAAAGGCTATTTGTATGTACTTATTTGTTGTTTTCTTCGATAACATTTTATAGGGGGGTAAAATCAGTTTCCCTGATACGTCATAGGGGTAACAAGACTGAAATGGTTAGTAGGAACAGGGGAACTAGTTGCACGTATATGGTATGTATCATGTCACGTGTCTGAAATTTGATATTCCAGTAAGTAGCATACCAATGGTCTATGTATCTTTCTGCCGCTTCTGTTCTGTCAACAGTGTTTAGTAAACAACTTCCTGCGTTCGTAAACAATACATGATGTGAGGCAGTTGGGAACTGAATATCACTGGTGAAACTTTTTGAGAACTGTAAAATTTTGACACCGACTGTATCCACGCGAAAGGACGAGTGTCCCAATTAAGTTTTTATTTCTCTCGGGTGATTTTTCATGCTACGGAGAAAAAAAAGGAAAGATGGCAACGTGTGCTGTGCCGGACGAGTCGGAACTTTTGAAGATGCATTATTGAAAAGGCATCATTCCAAATGTGGATTTGGAGAGGGAGGAGGGGAGAAGGAGGCGCACTCCTTCCAAACATTGTTTTGCGAAGCAGGACGTACCGCCTCTCAGTGGAAATATTTCCCAGTCCTTCTCTCTCCCTTCTGTGAACCAACGGTGATGGGTATAGGGGGAAAGTGAGGACGGAAAGGGGGGGAGCGCAGACGGCGAAACAGCCATCGCCGAAGCGGGCGCACGTGACGGGATTGGGAACCCAAATCCCTCCCCGTCTTCTGGCCCGAGGGTGTTCCAGCCTCACCAGCCATCCCCGTCGTCAGCTTCGCAACGGCTGAGGGCATGAAGATGCGCGATGCATCACAGCTATCCCGAGAACACTCTAGGACCCACGCTAAGTGGTTTCCGTCGTGATGCACACGCCACACTGTAGTCCATTATTAACCGCGCACGTTAATAATCGTGTTTTTAATAATAACCGTCGTGTTTTTGTCTCGTTTTGACTGTTGTGCTGAATTTTTTTGGGGTCAATATTTTCGTGCTGTCATCATTTGTGGGTTTTTTTTTCGTTCTCTTCTGTTTTTTTTTTTTTTTTTTTTTTTTGGAAAATTATTGTGTTTGTTTCGTCTTTTCGTTTTTCTGTGTTTTTGTCTCGTTTCAACTGTTGTGCTGAATTTTTTGGGTTCGGTATTTTTGTGCTGTCATCAGTTATGTGGTTTTTTTTTTTTCGTTTTGTTAGTCCATTTTTCTTTGTTTTTCTTTGTTTGTTGACCATATTCCTGTTGTGGAGTATTGCGTGGTGTTTATATCCTGACAACAGCAATTTTTTGCTTCATTTGTGTTTTTGTCATTTGTGTTTTTTGTAGTTTTCTTCTACAGACATACATGAGCATATAGCAATGGCGTATGTACAAAAGCCTACATCAAGTCATGCACTCCCATTGCACAAATCTTTCAAAGATAATATTAATAATCACACTAAAACAAAATAGTAAAATTATGGAATGTACGATTATATTTTCCAATGTTAAAAAAATTAGGCTTGAATGAATGAAATATTAATTAAAATGTAAAATTCTGCCCGCATTAACTTGTTGAGCAATCCGTAGTTGAGGTACCGTGGGGACTTGAGCCCCTGTAAAAAAAAAGAAGGGATGCGGCTGTGTCATGGACACGACCGTGTGTTGTACGTGAATACGTGTACGTAACAGGTTATATTTTCTATACAAAATATAAAATACGATTTTTTTTTTTAATTTTAACGCCATATATATTCACCGTAACTATTTTAAACTAATTTTTTGATATGTGTAATCGATAGATTTTGACGAGATCTGACGGTTGAAACTCAAACGAACGGGAATCTCGAAACGCAGAAAAATGACCTCAAAATGGCGGCGCTTCCCCTTCCACCGCGCGCGATGCGTCACACTCCTCACTTAGCGTAACGAATTATTTGATCCTTTAGCTATCCAGTGGTGTCATTAAATTTTGGATGGAGATGATAGGTATGTAGCTGCAACACAATACTGTATCCCCCGATTTTGTTATCATTCGTTTTTTTAATTGCCCCCCCCCCCCCCCAATTACGGAAGCAATTTTAAAGACGTATTCACGTCAAAAAGGGGGAGGGGGATTGTCTGCACTAGTCAACTCCTCCAGCTGCCAGTCAGCTGAAACGCTTCTCGTGTTAGCCAAAAATGTCATACGGTGCGTCAGCGGTCACAGCGTTACGGTTTACGGTCGGTTGCTTCACGTCACACGCGCGTGCGCACTCGCCTTCGTTCGTCACGCAAGTTTTCTTTGTTACGTCACAAGTAAAGTCGAGTCAAAAAACAAAAGCGCACACGAAAGCCCAACAATCTAGTTAAACCGGCCTAGCTATTTTAGTGGGATGAAAAAAAGTGCAGAATAATTGATTCAATGAAGTACCACACAATAGGATTTATAGATTACAGTTAATTATACGTATAGGATTAAGGGTCAAGCTAGTTTGAGCCAAAACGTATAAAATAACGAAAATCCAAGATGGCAGCCGGTCATTGACCCCGGACTCTTCTCTCTCTTCTTCAGTTCCAGTGAAAAATATACACTAAATATTCAACTATAACTTCTGAAAACCCAAGTTGAAAATAGCCCAAATAAATGATTTACTAAATAAAAAAAATCTTATTAACAACAGTGATTCATTATTAATTTTAAACACAACAACTTTTGTATTTCTTTTTAACATGACAATTACATCGAGACTTTGACTCGTGAAACTCTGCACCACACAGTTTTAGCAGCTATGATGAATCCTCTTAAGCAAGTTTGTATTCCAACACAAGAAGAAGAAGAAACCCATGGAGACATTCATACGACTGGGGAGTTTTCTAGCAGCGGCAAAGGGGCGCTGAAAGTTTGGGAAAAACTCGTATAAGGAAAAGAAAAAAAAAATCTTTGCTAATGTTACTCCGAAACTTTTTTCTCGCGAGTTCTTTATTTCGTTGGGGGTAAACAAATGTCTCGCGCACGAATGCCCGGACGCGTCTCATTCTAGCAGTCAGGAAAAACAAAAAAAGGAAGAGAAAAGAACTAAACTGACGTGTGCGCCTCTGGGGGTACAAAGCAAGCATCTTGGAAGAGAAGTCGATGGTTGTTTTCCGCTCGTCTCGTGGTACGAAACTCCCAGACAAACTTTGTTCGAAATATACGGAGCCTGCATTTGCCATTCATTTATCTCCCCTCATGACTTCAAACACATCTGACGGGTGAAACTGTATTTTATTTTGTTTGCGTCCTCTGTCGTCGTGATAGCTAACGTGCCACACTTACGTGACTTCGGTTACCAAATCAGCAAAGATAGATAAAAAAAAAGCATTTATTTAAAAAAACAAATATAATTATTTATTTGATATATTTTAGCTGCAAGGCATTTTTTTTTACAGAGGTCTAGCGTGAAAGCAACGCAGTCATGTATAATGTTGCAACTTTTTTTTTAAATGAAAATATGATTTGCACTGGTAGTTAAAACGAAATATGCGCAAACTTACCCTGTTTTACCTTATCGGGTATTCTTTGAACAGTCTGGGAAAGGGTTAAAACGTTTTGAGGAATGAAAATTTTTCATGTGGTATTGCAAGGGAATAGTGAATCAAACCTTCGTATTACACTTTTACTTTAACATTGTAAGGTGTTTTAAATTTAGAATTCATAGCATCCCGCGAATTTTTTTTTTAACGAAAACAAAATTAATTGAAAGATGCCATGTCCATTTCCTCAGGAAATGATGAAATACATACTGGGCTACATTAGATATTTTGTTCGTTTACAAATTGGTGTTTGACCAACCTATTTAAAAAAAGCCAGAATTTTTTTTCACTGTGCAAGAAAAATGAAGCATTAACTAAAATTTAAAAAAAAAAAATGTTAAACGACCCTAAATCAAGTGTACTCTGTTACAGTACAAAAAGTATCCCATAAAATTGGTCGAGCTAGCAAATCACAAAGGCGAATATGTGCTAGGTGAAAGTACTTAGATCGAACTTATATCCATCCAAGGTACAAGGTTACGCAAGTCTCCAGGCTGTCCAACATCAGGGAGAGCATGGTATACTTGGAATTGTCAGGGAATTTTGATTTTTATGAAGGAAAAAAAATTGTAATTGTCTCCAAAAAAAATTTATGTCACAAAATGTAAATGAATTCGTTAAAAAAAAAAGGGCTTATCATGTAATTGGGTTGTCTTTGCTGGTGTGCCAAGTATTTTTGAGCCTGTGAGGTTAAATTACATCTGTGGTGGTGCCTTGAAGTGTGGATTTGAGAAAAAAATCTGTTTTTGTGTAGTTTCCGTTTTTCTCTCTGTGTGTTTAAAGTTTGGTCACGTCATGGAAGAATCCGTAAGTATGTTGTGACAATGGCAGCGATATGAAGCAGCTCAAAAACATGTATTGGTCGTTTTCTGTTGAAGTATTGTACGGTTTTGGTTGGTGAAAAATAACTTTAAAAGAACTGGAGAAGTCAGGGGATTACGTCTGTGAGTTTCGCTAGACACCCAGCACATTAATTAACTCTGAAAAGCACACGGAGACGCACTGCCGATGGAGGTAAAACGTCAGTTCGTTGCCGTGTGCTCAGAGGCGGAAGATGCATGTAGAGAACGAGACAGTATCGTGTGTTTTCACGAGTTTTTTGCGTTTCCTTGAATTACATTGTTTCAAATGATACTTTCTTTTTATCCTCGGTGGAGCGTATTTGCAAAAGCTGAGTTTTGCAAACTGGAACTCCGGTAGTTACGATGTACAGTGTTTAAATGTTTTCCAATACCATTTTGTTTCTTATTTCTGTTACGAGACTCTAGCGAGAGGCTCGCAGGCTGGCCCGCGCGCGGGGTGCGGCCCATTACTGCTACACGCCTAATCTCATTAGCAACGGCGCCTCGCTACCCCCTCTCCCCCCCTCGTTTCACCCCTTCCTCAGCGCTTTCTCATTGAGACCCGGAAAACACTATGCGGCTCTGGAGGGTTCGGCACTGTTCCCAGAGCCCAACCTGCGTGAATGGTTGTAACTAGGACGACATTGTTCTGGGAGCTTCGGGCGTCAAGTCGACCCTGATGACGCGACACTTCGAAGGGGAGCGAGACCATTGCAGAAAAGGAGGGGGGGGGCTTATGGGTATGAAAATGACGACGCTAGCCTCCGAGCAAGTGATGGGAAGAGGACAAGTGACCCCCCCTTGGTGAACGAAGGTGGACAAGCGACGGGCCTCGTGCGCGGAGAACGAGTGAGTAGTGGGACAGAGGTGCGAGACGAACCCCAGCAGGAAGAGTAAATTGTGGACCTTATGAAAGAGTGATAAATGTATTGCTGAAAAAAAAATAATTGGTTGTCTGTAAAGTCGGTTTACGGACGATAGTTTAACGTGGCCCCGGGCACGAAATTTTATTAATAATTCATTAATAATAACGCCCCTCGCGATAAACAAAGGAAAATATGTATTAACGAGTGCCTGGTTGCCGCGGAAGGCTTATAGATAGCGCGATTCGTTCGGTTCACGTCCGTAACCGTAGATAACAGCACCGTAGGGGAATAATATTATTCCGTTTTTATAATACGATTTTATGACAAATACGCATCCCAAATACACCAAACTTATGTATAATGTGTTACAATATTTTTTAAAACATTGCGCAGAAGATCCCGGGTGTAATTTGAATTATTATGTGTAACTGTAAAACACCATTGTTCGTACAAAAACGTATTTGAAAATTCAACATTACTTTTAATTAACCGTACCGATTGTGCTGAAAATCGGTGGACGATCGTTAAATTACATAATATTAATACTTCAAACGACGAAAACATGATTGAAAAGTCAATTCGATGGTCGTTCCAATCGAGTGGAAGAGAGATGCTGCGCAAGCGTACAATGAGCGTAACGGGACACATCGTAGTGGGACAATGTGCGTTACGGGACACTTTTTCGTGCGTGCAGCCGGCGTTCATCGATTTATTAGATGTTGTCACGTCAAAAATGCGATTAATTAATTGAGCAATACTTTTCTAACCTGTTTTCCCACGCAGGACTGACAACACTGTCATTCCCTTCGAGGTCAATGTCACAGTTTCAGTCGCTTGTTGTTTGGCGTCAACTTCTACTGAGTATTCGGCGCAAAAAAAAAGTAAATTTTGTGTTGAATGTTTCATTTACGAGATACAGCCGAGGCCGAGTGCATTGAATACAGCGTCCGAAAGACTATAGGCACAGGGCATTTAAGAAGCAGCGGTGATCTGTATAACTGCACTGGGAGAAACGCCATCAAAGCTGCCAACAGCGTTCGCACATGAAAACGCGTGAATGAATGGGGTTGTAGCGTCCTTGGCGCTCGTGCGCCATCAGAACTTGACGGTCCTACGTCACTCAAACTGTTTCAAACTTGACGGTTGTCGAAAGTAGTACCAGATCACACATTTTTGTCACTCGCGAGGCAAACTAAACGACGTTTGTCTACGAAACACTGAGAAAAAAAACCACTGTTGACGGAACATATTGTTATAGTAAAAATGCCCGACGATGCCTCACCTCTTCCCTTCCCAGTAATGACCCCCCCCCCCCCTTTTCTAAGATCATTCTAGAAGTACTTCTTTGCCTCATGGACATCCCTGGATGCACAATTGCGAGGCAGCACAGAGTGGTCCTGGAAGCCATCCTAACGTTAGTTATTTCATCTGCTGTCCTTGTTAAAACCATTTCATAAGTTTTTCTACTCGGGACGATCCATGCAATTTGTACCTGCCTCGTAGCAACACTAGATTACTTACAATCTTTCATCGCCATCCATCTAGTTCAGGGCTATATTCGTGTTAAGTGAGGTGGGATGATAAAGTGAGACGGTCGCTGGTGCTTCTAGCGCTGTGTCGGGTTTGAACTGGCGCGCAGTCTTCTCGTCATACAAAAGGAGCAATTATGAGATCTGAGCAGTAACCATAACATTATATTGCGGAGAAATCTGTGCAGTGTGTTTCTTCCCTGAAAATTACCTCGAAAACACGCATGCTTCAGCCATTTTTTAACTGTTTTAAAATTACAGTTTAAAAACGAAATCAGAAATAATCATCCGCCTTCAGCGTAGGTATTCTTAAACGCTTTTAGTAAGCAGACTCCAATTGGATGTTTGAGAGGTTTTCAAATCACGCGCGCGCGCGCGCGCGTGTGTTTGTGTGTGTGTGTGTGTGTGTGTCCAGGACTGCAGAGTTTCCTCTCTTTGTGAAATTAACAACAGATAGAAATGTCGGAAGCGAGGCAAGTTAAAGTGGCACGGACCATAGCGCGTCAGCTGGAAGGTCGCGGGATCGCGGGTCATTAGCGCGGGCCGCCTGCAGGGGTTGAAGAAGGGCGGCAAGCCGCCATTTGCGCCGAGATGTTCCGCCCCACTCGACACGCCCTGCTCTGCACGGCTCCCCCACCCACCCTTCACCCCCTTCACTTGACCCCTTGTTCACCATCCCCTCCCCCTTCCAGCGTGGTTGCTGTTAACGACACACCGCCGACAGGACGACAACCCATCGCCCGACCACAAACGTGTGATCACGCAGTCGCGAACCAACGACCACGTATCTGGAAGCCTGGGAAACTCAACGTTGTTCCCCCCCCTTCTTCTGTACCCGCATACAATCATCAACCACACTGCCATCCACGAATCTACAAAAATGAAGTTAACGAGATCGAAAGTGCATGACGATAGAATGCATCGAAAAAAAAAAGCTATTCTCAAAGTTTTAATTTATCAAGTTCGAATGGAGGCACTAGCTATCAGTCTCGCATAGTGGAGTATTAATAATAATAAACACTTCAAGCCTTGTTTATTGCCAGGATGCTCAATACAGTTTCACAACTCTGAAACTTTTTGTTGTTGTTATAATAACAGTTATTTACGTTATGGACTGCATTATACCCGCCAATTCAATTTTCTGTAGTTATTATAGAAGCGATCAGGTGGTATCGCATTGCCGTAAATAAACCCAAATTAAAAAAACCGGACTTAAATTATTTCCCTGTGAATTTATTCCGACGGCGCTCTTGAATCGGTTGTTGGGTCTCAAATGTTCTCATCGGATATATACTGAATGTTATTATTTCGAAGCTGTAAGAAGAGGTTGCGTTCGTGTTTGGCCGCTATGGACAATTTTTAGTAACAATCCAACAACGAAAATTGAACCAAAACATAAAAAAAACCGCAAGACCCTCAAATAATAGCAGTGGCGTGGAAATGAAATTTCCCAACATTGCATGTGAGTTCGAACATATCAGTGGCTGGTTATCAGTGGCTGGTTTTCAGTGTCCTGAATTTGTATGTGCGACGTTAACAGTGATTTATACATTCCAAACAGTGACCTGTGGTGCTGGAACGAATGGAGTTTCCATCATCAGGGACTGCAATTTCGACCGAAACGTCAGCGAAATATTCAACTTCGACGCGGCTACAACCCAAATGCCCAGCAACTCAAGAAAATGTCCGCGAAAGCCTGCAATCTTTGCTAGAACGAATGGTTACCGAGTAGAATTTAAAAAAAAAATATTTCTTAACTTTATTTGCTCCATTTCAATGGATTAAAAAAAAATTGTACGTTTGACTATGGGTGAAACTTGGCCATCGATATTTTTTACATCAGGTACGATTCGGCAAAGTGACGTAGGTTCATGTACGAACTACAACTTCAATAGGTTTTGAAATCGTTAGCCAAGGCAGCGACGATGTTCAACAGGGAAGTATTTAGGATATGTCGACCTGTAGGCTGGGTCGTACCGGGGCAAATGTTTTCAAAATTATCTTGCCAAAATTATATTTTCCAACAAATTTCTTTTTCCGCACAAAACTTACAAATGTAACATCAAATATTACTTTAAACTTATAAATTTTAACATAACATATTTAGAAGTCAATGAATTGATATGATAAAAATGAAAAAAAATCATTAATATACTCAACACCATTTATTATAACAACTATATAAACAATTAATAAGTTGAAATTTATGTGTATGTCCACAAATATGCAAAAATTATTCATTCAATCTTAAAATAACACACTGTAATATTAAGTAAACAAATTAGGGGAATCTAATATTAAAAAAGAAACGAAAAAAAAAAACAAGAAAACTTTACTTACTTTAATTTATAGGCAGTAATTCCCCAAACAGTCATAATCAAAACGAAAGTTTCAAATAATCACAGTGACTTAACTGCTTTGCCAGTTCACTACTACATGAGAACGAAGCTATCTTTGATATATTCTTAACGAGTTGTCTTTAAATATAACTTCAATGCTGAGTAAACTGTCTTGACAACGCAATTTTCACAAGTGACAGCGCTGCGTTCGCGATCGTCAAGTACTGTTACTATTTTAGTTGGGTCAGTGGGTTTATAGCGTGTGTGTGGGGGGGAAGGAAGCTGTGAAGAGGGAAAAGTGGGGAGGGGAGTAGAAGGAGAGAAAGAGAGAGATGGGGAAATAAGTGTGTGTGGCGGAGAAGCTAGAAAGCAAACACACAGGGGACGTTTTATCCACGCAGAGTTGTAGAGAGGGAGAGAAAGGGAGAGAAAGAGAGAGAAAGAGAGAGAAAGAGAGAGAGAGAGTGCCCGTTATAACAACACGAGCTAGCCCTCAGCTTTCACCCCTCACGCACAGCAGTAAGGCTCGGTCCAAACAGCCAGTCAAACGATGTATTTACCTTTTAAACTCACCCTCCATGATAACTTTATAGTTAACTGTCAACACGACAGTCGTCGCAGGAGTAAGAACGACACCCGACAAATCAATCCCGTCGCGTGATTTTAAATAGACGCGTTTTCCAGTTTTCCATTGCCTGGCACAAGTCTGCGAAAACCATGAACATTGCCGGATCCAGAAAATGGGGGGGGGGGGGGGGGGGGGGGGGGGGGGCATAGTGGCACCCCCCCCCCCTCCAGAACCTTGAATAAATTCTGATTTTCCTAATCATAGTTTTCCAAAATTACTAAAGTATTATTTTACTGTAGTGCTATTTATAATAGGGCGTTTTTGAACCAAAAATCAAACGCACACGACTAAATAAGAACTACAAAATTATTATTCAGCTTCCAACCCACTGTTAAATAGAGCAGAAAGCTAATTAAGACCATACTAAACTTACTGTTCGGTATTTAAATTCTAAATAAAATAAAATTTATTACAACAATTATTTGGCCCCTCCCTGAGCCTCATCCTGGATCCGTCCTTGACAAAGAACGACACGAAATAAAAAAAAAATACAGCTAAGAATCAACAAAGACCCTATCAATCAAATATGCATCGTAAATGTGGGAGAAAAGAACATAAAACCCTCAAGCACGCAAAAAAGATACATTTTCAGTGAATATGAATAAGGAAAAAAAACACATTTTAATCGGCATTTTTTGCCTGACGAAAGTTTATCAAGTAAACTTAAACAGTAATGTTTATGAGATAGTAATATATCAACACCCCGCTTACTTAAAAGATAAAACCCTAACACTTTGTCTGACAAAGTATGTAATGGGCAGGCTCATTATCACTGTCACTGATAGTTTACTTGTGCATAGAGTTACGACTATGTCTGCGACTCATTGGGAGGCAAAGTGGACTAGAAGCACATATGCATTTGCCTCACGTTTGATGATTGTACTGCAGTACCCTTGAACACCCTGAGCCAGTTATGAACAAGGAGAAGTGGTTATCTAAGCCGTGTCAAAGCACGTGACCCTTGTCGATCAACGAGCACTCTAAGAAGGCTAAATTATGTTATTTGGGAAGTTGAGTCCGGCCTGGAGTGAAATAATCGTGGATCTACTTATGCACTATATCTTAAGGAATTTGCGGTGAGAAATGAGAAAGAGAGAGTGTTAGACATCCGTTAGGCCTGGGTGTGTAAAAAAAAAAATCTAAGGCCTCTTATTGAACTTTTGTCAAGTGACTTACCCCTATGTCGACTCGCTCGCTCTATTTTAAAAAAATATATACTTGTTAGTTATTGTTTTCCGAGGTAATATTATTTTTTCTGGTGGGAGTAAATTAAAGTGGAGTATTTGCCGCGTTGCTGGAACTTTTAACCATGAATCCGTAGCAGACCACACGATGAATGTTTCTCTCTCTCTCTCTCTCTCTCTCTCTCTTTCGATCTCGTGTTGATTTAAAACAACAAATCACATGCGGGTATTTTTTCCAATAGTAGGGAGAATGTTTATTTTTTTTTTTTTTTTTTTTCGTGAGACCAAAAGCAGTATAGGATGGCAGTGCCCCCCCCCCCCCCCCCCCCTTCTTTTCCCCATCGTGTGATTTCTTTTTTTTTTATTTCCTTTCACGTACCCCACCCTGCTTCCCCTTTCACTCACGGGTTTGATTTACAACCTGACGAGTAATTTTTGAGTTCGTGCGCTGGTTGATGGCCAACCCGCAATTCTGCTCCGTCCGGAAGTTTATCACTGTTCTGCTTCACCCACGTTCTTCTGGACACAATTGGGTCGGTCCCAAGGTCAGCAGCGGCCAGCGAACAGGAATTTCACGAAGTGTTTGGTGACTGTCGCAAGTGAATACGTTATTAGCAGAGACAAGATTTTAATGGTTTTATTTAAATGTCAGTTTAGTTTTTAAAATAAAAGATTACGGTGCATTTGGATTTATTTTTCATTAATTATATTTATTTTATGAAAAAAAGGTGCAATATTAAACATTCAAAAAAAATCAGTTTTCTCAAAACACAGTGTAATTCTGAGTGTGACCAACACAAGCTGAATTTTTAAAATAAAATATTGGTTACGTAATTTTCTTATAGAAAACTACAAAAAAAAATGAAATTAATCGACAAGCAGTTTTGAATTTTAAGTAGGGCCTATACATCAGAATCAAAACAATGACATCCATTGTATTTGGGTTTATTAATTAATAAAATTAGGGTAATCTAGATTATTTATGTTTAAATTGTTTTTATTTCATTACTTAACTGGCGTTTTGGTGTTATATAGTGCTTTGACTCAAAGCTTGGCGTTATTTCGGTGTTATCGAAATTCACCATAAAATCTTGTCTTTAGTTATTATGGAGCCCGGATACTTACCCTAAACGATCAGAACAACACAAAGTTCTAAGATAATCCCACAATTGAATCATAAACTAAATCAACATTATAAGGTGAAAAATATTAACGAGGAAAAAAATATATACACGCTTAAAAGTAAGTTGAAAACCTTACTCACCCTTAGTAGAAACTTCATGAGATATACTAAAATAAATGGCTTTTTACGCCTAGATAGCACACGATTGAGGCGATAAGAATTCTTTTCCTGAACTGTTATTCGCTTACGTAATTTTCTTTACCAGTTACGGTTTTTGAAACAGGCCAGTATATTCTTGTAAGAGATCCTATTATTTACTAAATACAAGTTTGTCGAAATACGTAACAAAATACACAAACTTAATAAATAAAAAATTAGATTTAAAAATATTAAATATTAGTCAAGATTTTAGAGAAAATTTACGACTGATTAATTAGTTATTTAATAATGAACATAATTTAGAATGTTGAAAGTTATTACAATTAATAGGCAAAATTTTACCAGGCGTTTATAGCCAAATCATTATCATCTTAAACCTACTGATCGTCTTAAAACGTTTGGTGGAACGTGTGTATGTGTTTGTGTGTGTGTGGAAAGAAAACTGGGAGAATTCACGGTTTTAGTGACCCGTAGGCCGTGAACGGGAAACACGGTAACATGATTTGTTCGATCGGCCCTGCCAAAAAACGTTTTCCGATTTCCGTCTTGACTGGGTTGCACCCGATACGCTCACCCCTCCCTCCCCCACCCTACTTTTTCACCTTCAGTTTCCCCGTGTCTGTTATTGAATCTGGGTCTGCAGTGTGTGTCGAAATTTCGCTGCCCGAAAATGGCAGCATCAAAGCGCTTACATTTTCTAGTTTGTTTATTTTTTGTCCCTTTAACACTTGAGTTAAGTTTTTGGTGTTTCTTCACGAATCGTTAGGACACTCTGAAATTATTTACAGTTTTTTTTTTGTCTTAATGCACCGTGAATAGAGGCTGAAAATTTCTCGGATTCATTTCGTGATATCTTAAAATTAATACATATATATATATATATACCTTCTCGGTATTGGTTCAATATTAATCCGGAGGACTGTAGGCCAACGAAAGACCCTCAACCAAAGAAGTATCGAATCACAAGTGACCCAGTCGGGATGCCTCACATATCAGCAGCGAATGAACGGTAAAAGGTTTGCCGAAGTATACAGAGGATCGAGGAATCCATTCTGGAGGCATTGGATTATTTTCTGTCCTAATCATAAATGAACGGATCTAGACTTAATATGACCACCTGGTTCGGCTTCCAGAGCCCCAGGTGTCAGCGCGCGCTATATACAAACAGCTCGGGATTTATTGAAATCGTCTGATAGCCAATAGAATTCAAGAGCTATTGCGCCTACATGGAAAAGTTCCATCTTAACGTGTATTTATTGGACAACGAAACAGGGTTAAAAAGGTGTTTTTTCAGACAATTCTAGGTATGAAAAATTCTAAACGCAGCATCGTAAATTGTATACGGGTCACCGCTACAAGTCTCACAGAGGCGTGTTTTACCGACGTGAAGACTGCACGCCATTTCTTTGCCAGGCGCGTAGAGGCGATGAGGCGTGTGATTAGCGAGTCATTATCGCCCTTACCGCCCCCGGCGTTTTTAGCTTTTGCACCGGGCTAAGTGACCACCTTGTGATTTTGCACACATTTAAAATAAGTTAGTAATATAAACGAACTTAATTGTTTGTAAAAGTTTTTTTTTCTTACTAAACAAGTCATTTTTCTATGATCTTTATTCAATTATTATTATTATTCTGCCGTCTAGAACTGCCTATACCATCGGCGGAAGATTTTTCCACACGGGGGATCGGAAGCCAACTTTAAACGAAATACACGCTGAACTGAAATCACAGATAGACTTTCAGAAAATTGCAGAACACAAAATGCTTTACGCTCAGAACGTAACCATTTTTCGTAGGTGGCGCTGCGAGCGAGAGAAAACGACAAAGCAGTACTCACGAATGCGCTTATCCAAAACTGTTTGAGTTAATCTTTAATTGTGACCTCGAACCAACACTCTATGACTCTTACAGTTTATACTATTAAAATCTAGCACTGTGTTATTATTTTATGTATAATACTGTATTTAGGCATGGAACATCTTGTACAGATTCTCGATAGCACCCAAAAGCCTTGCATTACATTTTTATCTTCTTTTGCCCCCTCAACAAAATGTCACCGATACCGCTCAAATCTCGACGAGAAGACAGCGCGCCAGCCTGCAGGCTTGCTTGCGCTTGGAGGCGATGTTACACTAGAAGCAACAGCGAGCATCCCACCTCACACACACACACACACACACACACACAAACACAAACTTCTCCCTAGGCGGGCCAAGTTATAATTGCAGTCCGGTTCAGGGGATAGACGGCACTGGTGCTATGCGTGGTGGCGATGGGAAGTTAAGACGAATGAGATTCAGGAGGTTGGTGTCACGGTTCGAGGCACAGAACGCCACGCCACGCTACGCTACGTAGACTGTTCCGTTACTCGGTGGCCCTGACGAACTGGAGCGAAGCAGGCGAGGAACGCCGACAATAACAACAGTAACATTATCCTTTAATCAATTCCAATGTGTAACATCTCAGCTGTCGGTATACACGGCATTTGGTGGGAGTAATTCCATGAAAGGAACGGGAATGTGTAACCAACGGTGCTGCCATCTGTGACGGATGGAGCGAACTAAAGTTCACAAAGCCAAAGGGAAAATTTTAATAAAACGCCTTGTTGCAAATCAAGTCCAAAGCCGGGGCTGAGTATTTTTTTTTTCAAGTATTTCTCGCTTTTATCGGAGCCGTTTCGTAATACCTTAAAATTTCCGCCTGCTAAGCGAATGGTTCGGTAGTCGACGCGGCCATTTTTTTTTACGGTTCCGGCAGCGGATTCTAGCGGTGGGCGTGGAAACTACGCGTGATTCGCGTCAAGAAATGTAGTTGAAAATGCAATCTTGCGTACATATTTATCACGCTCAGTATTATTTTAAAGCATCCTATGTTAGTTTCAGTGTCCGAATTTTTGTATTGCAAGAGTATTTTCAACGTGATAACACATGAATTTTGCTCGTTGCCGAGATTAGATGTTACACATCTGGCGAGAAATGAAAGACTCGCACATGTTTTTTTTTTTATAGTTCCAACATTGACTTACCTTTGACGCGAGGACGTCATTAACTGCGGTACGTCCTGAATTGTTTGCCAGAGGAAGGTGGAAGCGACATGTGATCCAGAGGACACTCCGCTCTCATAGGCGCGGCGCGGGGGTTAGACGTGTTACGTCTGACGTCGAAACACAAGACGAGTCAGCAAACACACTAGAGACTAATACAGAACACCTCTACACTAACAACACAGGCGATAGTGCGGGGAAAAAACCCTAGCGGCCAGATATGTGACTACCGAAATATTTTATGGATAAATCGTTAAATTATACGCTTTATTTTCTTAAGTCAAACGATTCATCGGATGTTTAATTCTCCCACCCTAAATCTGTATATTTTAAAAATAAGTTTTTCTAAGCGATAAGAAAGTTATTTTCATTGTAATAATGTCGGTGCTGTAAGTATTAAACAGCTACATTCTTCATACCGGACATACCGCCTGCCATCTATCAGACTGACATGAAAACACCGCCAGGTTTTTAACACAGAAATCTGGGAGTTGTCCTGTTTCAGTTCTCTAGCCTATTTGGAGTCAGCGGGCGCCTAGCGACCGTTGGATAGGGGAGTAGCGGTTCATTGCGTGGTTTGGGGACAGACGAATTACTGTTACTCTGTGTAGAATACGGTTCTGCTGACATTTTACGAGTTTCTTTAGATCAATGCACTTAAATGTGGAACAAATGTGACGCAGTAAATTTATATAGGCTATATATAGGTATAAAAAATTGGTTGTCTGTAAAGTCGGTTTACGGACGACAGTTTAACGTGACAACGTCATAACAAAACATTGATGAAATGATTGCATACTTTTATGAATAAAATAGAATCATTTTTATTGAATTATCACTATTTTGTATGGATACAAAGAAGGAGTGTGATAAAATCTACAATTTAATTGATAAATTTACTTTTATTTGCACTCATTAATTCAAATGTGTTTGTTACTTTAACGAACAGATTATTTTAACTATAACGTTTATACATGTTTGCTATTTAACTTCTTCCAATCTGTGTTATTCTGTTAAGGAAAGGACGATGATAGGAAAAGTAGGAAACGAATGGGAGTGTTTCAAGTTTATTGTGCCTCGAAAAAGTCAAATCAATGGTTGTTCCAATCGAGTGGAAGAGAGATAGATGCGGCGCAAGCGTAAAATGAGCGTAACGGGACATTGTGCGTAATGGGACAATGTGCGTAACGGGACACTTTTTCGTGCGTGAAGCCGGCGTTCATCGATTTATTAGACGTTTCACGTAAAAAACTAAAGAGTTACGCTTGAAGACATTGGGAGCAGAATGCATGAATGAATAAACCAGACCCAGTCGGAAAGGCACTGAAGTGTCGACTATATCGATTCAAGAATGTCTGAGCGCGTAAACGCTATGCGGGGAGAGACTTTGGCATAGCCGTCGATAGGCAGAATCTATATTTCGGCTGTGTGGCCGAAGGAAAGGTGAGAGATTGGACGAGAACATTCTCCAATGAACGAAGACTGTCAGCATAAATAAAATAAAAAAACATTATTTTTTTTTGTTTTATTAGGTAATAATAGACATTTTCACGAAAACCTCACATTAGAAGCCCTGACAACCGATTTATTTCCTAATAATTTGGGCGTTATAGGTCATAACTATAACTAACATGTGAAGTCACGAGTTTTTTTAATGCAATAATAAGGTGCTATCGCTTAACATTTTGTTGATAGAGTGCATAGCTCCGAAGCATAAAACTAATACCCTCGGAGTTATATAATTTTAAATAGTTTTTAATAGTTCGCATGAATACCATTCCTTAAACTTATTTTTGCAGCTATGAAAATCACTATAAGGAACTGAGCTAGGTTGCAAAAGGCTTTTGTACCCTTTACTTAAATTTTTATTAAAATTAACTACCCGAAATATTTCGCAATAGTTTCCGAGTAACCTGTGTGTGTGTGTGTGTGTATGTGTGTGTGTGTGTGTGTGTGTGTGTGTCTACATATGTTAGCAAACTTGAAACTGTTTTAGGGTCTCGTTTAACGATATAACATCAAGTTAATAACAATCTGGGAAAAAAATGTTTTAAAAGATACCTATAGCTTGAAATAGAAGTTGAGCCACATTATCAGTTATTTAAGTTCAGTTGAAGAGATGCACCGGGGTATTTGATACCTCCATGCATTTTAGTAAAAAAAAAATATTTTTAAAGTATTGGCAATTTAAGTACGGTTGGTGCAACTGTTCAGGTAGGTGTGTCATTTCACATGCGGGCACATCGTAAGTTAGGTGCTGATAAGTCAGTGTAATTCCAGTCCTGTCAGCTGCACTCAGCTCACTTCTTATCCGGTGGCTGCCAGCTGAATGCCAACCAACCTCACCCGAATACATATATATATTTTTTTCTTTTTGAGACTACGGCAAGCTCTTTTTGTCTGACGGAACAAAGGGTTTGGGTGTTTCCATCTTTGTTTGTTTCGTAACTTTTTTTTAAAAAACGTTGTTCTTTTTTACCTCCCCCCCCCCTCATCACTCCCGCTGCTTTCTGCTCACCCACTGACGGGCTCGTATTTTTCCCCTTTTGCATTCTTTATCCCCAGAAGGAATTTCACAAAAAAAAATTTTTTACACCACGACACTCAGATGAGAACTCGACAATTACGGAGACGTGCACAGCAAACTCGTTAGAGGGCGTAAGTCATGCAGGAGCTACAACGGCGCGACAGACGCGATGCGACAGCAAAAACAAAAAAAATCGAGTTACTTTGAACATACGGTTTTCACCCGCGCCCCACCAAAACTCAAGGGTGGCTCCAAAGCCGAGCAACTATCCACGGCCCTGCTTCGGCCATTTTCTTTTTGACGTGACAACGTCTAATAAATCGATGAACGCCGGCTGCACGCACGAAAAAGTGTCACGTTACGCACATTGTCCCGTTACGCTGTGTCCCGTTACGCTCATTGTACGCTTGCGCCGTATCTATCTCTCTCCCACTCGATTGGAACAACCATCGATTTGACTTTTTCGAGGCACATTAAACTTGAAACACTCCCATTCGTTTCCTACTACTTTTCCTATCATCGTCCTGTCCTTAACAGAATAACACAGATTGGAAGAAGTTAAATAGCAAACATGTATAAAAATTATAGTTAAAATAATCTCTTCGTTAAAGTAAT
This sequence comes from Bacillus rossius redtenbacheri, assembly GCF_032445375.1. Lineage (NCBI taxonomy): Eukaryota > Metazoa > Arthropoda > Insecta > Phasmatodea > Bacillidae > Bacillus > Bacillus rossius. The sequence continues at coordinate 36,540,152 of NC_086337.1, read as the reverse complement.
AAACATATTTCAATTAATGAGTGCGAATAAAAGTAAATTTATCAATTAAATTGTTGATTTCATTTCACTCCTTCTTTGTATCCATACAAAATAATGATAATTCAATAAAAATGATACAATTTTATTCATAAAAGTATGAAATCATTTCATCAATGTTTTGTTATGACGTTTGTCACGTTAAACTATCGCCCGTAAACTGGCTTTACAGACAAACAATTTTTTTATGATCCTTGTTTTTTTCTCTAAGTTTTTCTGTGAAAAAATTAGGACATTAACGGGAAAACGAAATAATTTAAATTTAATCAGCATTTAAATTAAAGTGCTAACACTTTTCGATTTTACGATTTATTATAATGAAAACCTTCGAAGATTTTAATTCTTCATATAATGACGCGAACTTGAAATTGTAAAACAGATAAAAAACTAATTTCTTTCCCCCAGGTCATCATGCAAATAAATGAAATTTTCAATGAAATTATTTGAAAATTTACTTTCTTCCACTGTGTGAAAGTTTAACAAGTGAAAATGCTCTGTTATGAAAAAAAAAAAAAACATCGTGGGTTTCTGTGCACATAACGCCTGCGTCTTTAAAAGTTTTCGAAACATTTGTTAACGCACATTCATCACGGATAAGCATTTTGTTTCAGTTTGTCATGAAATAAATTAAATTACTGATTTATTATTTTTTATACACCTCACATATATATATATAAAACATATCAATATTTTATTCTATGAATCCCGCTTCTCTCGGGAATTCAAGCATGGAGGACATCTCATCCATGCAAGAATAGTCTCCTACACGCATCCCGTCTCTTCTGCTGCTTTCAACTTCTTTACAACTTTACTCTCTGTCAATAATAAAGATCGCAGGCTTTTGCGAGCATTGTCGGAAGTTGCCTGGTTTTCTTTGGTTGTAGCCACGTTGAAGGGCGGAATATACCACCGACGTTTCGGGTCAACGTCGCAGTCGCCATCATCAGGCAGCAGTTACCTACTATCGCCTTGAACGCGGAAGCCAAGCTACTCTATACTGTCAATATATATATACATTTTTAAGGAAATCTCTATAACATTCTGTTTCATCACCAGCCTGAATACAATACAAACCGGTACTTTAGAATGTGTGTTTTTTTTATTAAACTTTTTGCGTCTTGCGATTCTCTGCAGTTTATAAACCAGGCAGAGTCTCCCATTGTAACGGAACTCAAGACACGGGGCGAGCAGTGGGTCGGTGGAATAAACTAGCCGAAGGGTGAGGAGGGGAGAGACTTGACGCCATCTTCCCGTTGGAAGCATCTGGGGCGTGAAATGACCGTAGCGGCTCTCCGGCCCGCTAATTGGCTGTCGGCGCGCTTCGGCGGCGAACCGGAGGATCCCTTGCAAACCCACGCGAGGCGTAGCGGACGGAGAAGAAGGAAGAAGGGAGTAGAAGCAGAAGGGAGAAAGCAAATAAAAAAAATTACATAAACAAAAACTGTATACACTCCACTGTGTTAAAAACTCGTACATACACACCCTTTTTTTTCTTCCTATATCTCTACCTACAGCTCCAAGAAAAATTGCGTTCGCGCATATTAGGATTTTTTTTTTTTCGTGTTGCAAAATGTGGGTAAGTTAGGGAGGGTAGATTTTCACTCGTATAGGTGATCGTAACTAAAAGTTAAAGGTTTGTTAAGAAGTGAACGATATTGAAAATACTCTTTAAACGCGAGAATGTATAAAAATCTCGCAAAAATTATTATTATTATTATTCCACGCGAGAAGCTGCACGAGTTACCAGCGAACTTCGGGATATCTTCGGGTCTGATCCAGGAAGGAGAGGTAGGGGGGTGGTTTGTAAATGATAAGTGCCCCCCCCCCCCCCCCAAGTCTTCCCAAAAAAAAATTGGTTGTTTGTAAAGTCGGTTTACGGACGATAGTTTAACGTGACGTCATAACAAAACATTGATGAAATGATTGCATACTTTTATGAATAAAATTGAATCATTTTGATTGAATTATCACTATTTTGTATGGATACAAAGAAGGAGTGAAATGAAATCTACAATTTAATTGATAAATTTTCTTTTATTTGCACTCATCAATTCAAATATGTTTATCACTTTAACGAAGAGATTATTTTAACTTTAACTTTTATACATGTTTACTATTTAACTTCTTCCAATCTGTGTTATTCTGTTAAGGATAGGACGATGATAGGAAAAGTAGGAAACGAATGGGAGTGTTTCAAGTTTAATGTGCCTCGAAAAAAGTCAAATCGATCGTTGTTGCAATCGAGTGGAAGAGAGATAGTACAATGATCGCAACGGGACACTTTTTCGTGCGTGCAGCTGGCGTTCATCGATTTACTAGACGTTGTCACGTCAAAATGGCAAAATTTGCATAGTACGCACTTGTCAGCTAGAACGTGCTAATGACGGAGCCCGCAACTCCGTCGGGTGTGTCTACAGTGCTGGTCGCGGACGAAGCTTGAACTATTTATTAGCGCAGGATGTCATTCGGCGTGAGTCAGCAGTCCTAACCTACCCCCTTCCCCCCACACAAACAAATTTCGCACATTTTCCTCAAGATGTAAAGAGGACGTCGAACCGGGGAAAATTAAATGCAGGGGCGCGTGAAGAGATAAGCCAAATAAAGAGGGATTCTATCTAAGAGAAACACACAAGGCCATATTCTGTTTCTGTTTCGAAATATCTGACATAATCGTATGCCAGGCATGTAATGCTACACGCAATACGTAATCTAAAACCAAGGGCCTGTTGTATTTGCGCAGTCTCGTCGGGTCGTTACCACAACGCCGAACGTACAATAACGCCGAATACCATAACGCCGAATGCCAAATTGACCGCAACGTCGACAGCTAGAAAACTGCTGTGTACCACAACGCCGAAATACAGTAACGCCGAAAAATGTTGCTGAGGGGGGGGGGGGGGGGCACAGGAGCAAAATGAAAAACAACTGAATGAATTTGTGTGCTAACCTTACCTAACCTAACCTTTGTGGCAGTCATGCAATGACATTTTTCGGCGTTAATGTATTTCGGCGTTGTGGTATTTCGGCGTTGTGGTGCGTCCCCGTATCGTCTGTCTGATGTATCGGAGCTGATGGTCCAGGTGCGAATATGGCTTTCGATTGGTTCTCGCGCACGTGACGTGTAAACTTCAGGTAGGCCTACTGATGGCACAGTCGCGAGATACGGTTATGTCTGCGAGCAGAGCTGGCGAACTTGAAATTTCCGCTGTCAAAAAAAAGGTTCGACAGCACCAACTGCATCTAACGTTTCGTACAATGAGGAACATTACAAACAAACTTAAAAATCCGCACGAAAATAAATTATTTCCCAACGAATGTTTTAATGAAAGGTTTTTGTAATTTTGGTATAACTTTTGACTCGGAGAAGCTACGACCTTCGTTTGAGTTTCAATCGTCAGCTCTCGTCAAAATCTATCGATTGCATATATATATATATATAAATTGTTGTAAAATAGTTACAGGGAATATGTGGTGCTAAAATAAAGTATATATATAATCAAAAAATGTATAATGTCGGCCTATACGCGACTTCTCAATGTTTAAAACATGATTATAACATACGTAAAATAGCGTATTTTATATTTTGTATAGAAAATATTACCTGTTACGTACACGTATTCAGGTACAACACACGGCCGTGTCCATTACACAGCCACACCCCATTTTTTTTCTTCCGGCTGCAGTGTGCTGCGTTCTTGCGTTCCCTACCGTAGTTTACGAACCCGGCCTCAGGCCTGCATACCACCACGCCGCTCGCCAACCACAGTGATGCATCGCTGGGAAATCTGACCGCCTAACACGGGGCACCCCCCCCCCCCCTATTCCCCTCTGCCCTTCTCGTTCCGGCGACACCGTACAGGCGTGGCTTTCCCACCACTGCGAGGGCAACAGGCGAAAAAAAAGTGTTGGATTGTTTGGGGAGGGGGGAGGGGGTGTTAAATAAAAATCCACGGGGAGGCCGACAAAAAATTTTCTTTTTTCTTTCCTGCCCGTGACGTGCATGCGTTATCAATCGGCTCTGATGAATTGCGACCCCCATTCTTCCCCCCCTCCCAACCCCGGGTCAATCGTTCAACCCTCCCTTCACTGCGGAACCGAATGGAACGCGTTGAAGCCGGTGGTTTATGAAGGAGGGGGGAGTGGGAGGGGAAAAATAAATAAATTCGAAGTGGGTTCACTTTCCAACTCTGCTATCAGTCAATCTCCTGACGATCTCGATACTGGACGTTATTTGCGCGAATTGTAATCGGATCCAGCCACTGTTATAAATACGAAAACACTTGTAATATATGCTCGTATAATATATTATATGCCGTTCTGAAAAGCTGGAGGAAACAGGTGCGAGTACCGAAATGAAGTTAAGCTAACTCATGACTTATGTAATAGCGAGATATTACAAAAACGAAATCTAAAAGAAAATTAGTGAAACGCTTAGTGTTAAATTTGTATGATCTAGAAGTCTGGTTATTTTGCAAATGCACGTTTATGTTTTTGGGGACATTTCATTTTCTTATAAACACAGCCAAACTATCTGTTTACAGTTAAGAGAGCAAAAATTCTAAAACTGCACTCTAAAGAATTTTTCATTATTTTATTACGTGTTTTGCCTTACACGAACCTCAAAAATAATCTATTTGTATATTTATTAACGATTGTTTTGTTTAAATTGAGTGAGATCACAATTTTAAAATCAATAAATAAACGATATAGTCTGCATATTCTTCATTTTGACGATTATACCTCGTCAAGAATTTTAAATTTCGGTCCAAATAAATCACAGAAGTCTCACAGCTCGGTACGATTACAAAGTTTAAATGCTAATGTTTTACGATACCTTATATGACATTGCTTAAAAAAACTGCTTTGAACGCAGGCTACGGGTAGCCAAACGAGTCTGTCCTGTTTGTACTAACATCAGGCACGTAATTTCATTTGCAGTCACAATACCACGACGAACACGACACGACGGCCTCTACACGCTCACCAGCCAATGACAGATCAGGTCGTCCGTGACGTCAGCACGACAACATACGCGCTCCGACGAACCGCTAGAAGTAGATTCTATTTCTAATTTGGTCGTGTCGTGACGCACGACGGAAAGCAAAACGGAAACCTTACAAAACTAAACTTCAAAAAATATTTACCTGCTTGGTAAATCTTTATGCTGAAAAACGAAATTCCGTTTAACGTTTGGGTACACTTTCCCCTTTTTAGTGTGCCTTCAACGGTTTATTACGTTTATTTTTAATTTTTAGCGTAGCTAGCAGCGGAATTATTTTCTGTCCCTTATATATATATATATATATATATATATATATATATATATATATCTTGCTTTTTTGTATCTAAAATAAACTTAATCTCACTATGTGCAATAGACGACTAAATTTTATATTGCTATGCACTTCAACTGCCAATAGGAAATAAGAGGACCTACCCTATTTATAGCGCATTCTATACTGCATCTTATGGACGCATTTGGCTTGTGAAGACTTTCTGACAGACGTAATTAGAGTTGGGTTTTTTTTTGAGCCACTTTTTTTTGTCTGTTTCAGATGCAGCGTGAAAGACGCGACCAGCGTCGTTCTGAAGTCTGTGCTGCACGAGGAGAAAACCGTGTGACGTGTGCTCCAGCGAGAACCTGACCGCGCGGCAGTAGTGCCAACTGTCTGATCTCCGGTTCGCAAACAGACGCTCCACACAACAAGTGCTTCTAGCAGGATGGTTTATAATTTTTTTGTTTTCTGGCAGGATGACACCTGAAAGGGAGAATCTAAATTGTATTCCGGTCACTAGTTTCAGTACTGTAGAGCGACGGGTGAATTGTAATTATAGTGCGGGCCAAACTTGAATGGCGAGGGGATTTGTGAAGGAGGGGAAGGGAAACCAAAAGTTTAAGTCCAACAGTACATTTTGAGATGATAGCGTTTTGGTAAAAACTGGTAAAAATTACTTAATTTAATACATTATAAAATTATCGAGTCATACGTTTTCAGAAAGCTAATTAACCATATTTTATTTAAGTTAATAATTTGTTAAACAAAACACATTTCAGACGTACAGAAAATATTTAATGCAGTAATTTTTTTTTTAGTTTTTGAAATAATGGAGGCACTAAATTAAAAAAAGGATAAACAAGTAGCTAGTAAAAAAAAACTCTTGGAAGAAAACTTTGAAAGATTTATTTTAAAATCACAATTAACGTAGTAAAGAAAGTTACGTGAACGAGAGACAGTTCAGAAGAAAATAGTAATTGGCTTTATTTTTAATTTTATGAAACTTTTCTGTTAACTAGTGGTCAAAGCCATTAAAAGGTAGTTTTATAAATATTTATTGCGGTTATGAAGCAATTTCTACCAGAACTAGGGAACCAAACATATTATTTTATTAAATTGTTTAATGGTCTTAAACTTTTGCGGGTCCTGTACGTATCTGTGGGTCGCAGCCAAGGATAGTTTTTCGAGTGCTGTATCCTTTCCAAAGATGTTGACCATGCAGTGCTTATCTAGCGATACGCATGTTCACGCATCGGCGTTATTACCATGACTGATGTTTTTAGAACAGTTGATGTGTAACCGGGCTGTGTACTATTTGGTTTCGTAGTACTCCGCCTACTACTTATTTCTGTCGGTCCGTTCAGAGCAACGGGTTTCCATCCAACTATGGAGCCCAGCTCCTAAGACTATGAAAGTTTCTACAGCTGGAAGGGAAAAACTGCCCTAGGCTTCGGCTCCAAATATTTAAATTATTTTAATATTAATATATGTAATATAAGTACGTAGTTGAACAGATAGCCATGTAGGGGGTAAAAATGTGCGGGCCAAATTTTTTGGAACGCACGTAACGGTCTATGTTATTAGGGACAAATGGTATGAGTTATTAAAACATTTTTTTTGTGTTCAACATATACATCTACGTGGAAAAAAAAATGCACTGAATCAGCAGATGAAAAATTGTTGTAATGCATTTAAGATATGTACACATTTTCCTGGAGAAACGTTTTGTACGGGAAGACATATGCATGTTTACCATTTGAATAAAAAAAATTTAAAGGAATTCTTAATTTTTCAAAATTACCGATCACCGAGATGGCAAGAAAGTGGTCAGGATTTTTCTATAGTCATGGAATTCGCGTTACCACACGCGTCTGTGCATAACTAACTTCAACTTTACCACGGAGAGCTTGACTTGTACCACACAGAAAAGTTCTACCTCTCCTTAACAGTTAGTGAATTATAAAAGCAAGAAATTATTTGTAGAACAGTCTCCCGCTGATTCGCCAGGAAAAAAAAGTACGAAGTTATGACGTAAATGACTGGACTAGGCGGGAATCGAACTCATTAAAAGCCGTGACTGAAATTACGTAAAAAAAAGTTGACTAGTTGTAGCTTGTTTCATACATATAATCCTAGCCTAATGCCTTTGTTTCATACGTATTTTTCATTGTACGGCATATTGTTGGTAAGATGTATTTGTAAAAGTAGAATTAATGACTTACTTTAGATATGCTTTAATAGTAAATTATTGGGTAGTCTATTGCAACTAGATGTAGAGTATATTAAATTGTGTTTTAAAAAATGCCATTTCTTTTTTTTTCCCAAGCCATTCCTGCTAGATAATATATTCTCCACCCATTCAATTGAATAACTGAGTGCAACGAGACTACATGGTTAGTTCGTGAGTGAATAAGTTACGTTGCAAATTAATTAATGAAGTCCAACATATGTAGTTGCACACGCGAAATTTTTTTTAACTATTCCAAAGAAATGTGCTTAATGAATAACTTCAGACAGAGCTGCAATTGACCTGAAATAACATAAATATTATTTTACAGTCCAATTTTAAAACACATTAAAAATAAACACAATCTGTTTTGGTGAAGTGAATTATGTGTCTATCTTGCCAACTAAATAGAATGCCTAAGGTGCTCGGTAAAATAGAGTTTAATTTTTGAAGAAAAAACAACATACATAGAAATGGTTAAATCGTTTTGTACTAATAAGCTACGGGTCCTACCATTATACATTTTCGATCATGAACTACTTACTACTTAGCGTTTTCTAACCACTTAATTTATACAGGTGAAGCTAATAAAAAAAGCGACGTGAAAGTAACCGGCGCGACGAAAGAATAATTTTTTCACGCGGGCAAAGTGTACACTGTTTGTAATTATGGGATGTTCACAATCTTTACAACGAAGTGTTCACCTCACATAAACAAATAGTGGTGTTCATTAACAAACAAGGTAAACACGCACTTTCACGGAGGAAGAGTGGGACAGCTGTGGAATTATGGCTCCATCTCAATTACCATGTTGATTTTTTGACGTGACAACGTCTAATAAATCGATGAACGCCGGCTGCACGCACGAAAAAGGATGACTCATTGTCCCGTTACGCACATAGTCCCATTACGCTCATTGTACGCTTGCGCCGCATCTATCTCTCTTCCACTCGATTTGAACAACCATCGATTTGACTTTTTCGAGGCACATTAAACTTGAAACTTTTCTTATCATCGTCCTATCCTTAACAGAATAACACAGATTGGAAGAAGTTAAATAGCAAACATGTACAAAAGTTATAGTTAAAATAATCTCTTCGTTAAAGTAATAAACATATTTGAATTAATGATGAGTGCAAATAAATATAAAATTTATCAATTAAATTGTAGATGTCATTTCACTCCTTCTTTGTATCCATACAAAATAGTGATAATTCAATAAAAATGATTCAATTTTATTCACAAAACTATGCAATCATTTCATCAATGTTTTGTAATGACTTTGTCACGTTAAACTATCGTCCGTAAACCGACTTTACAGACAACCAATTTTTTTATGTGTAACATCTTAGCTCTCGGTGCACGGTATTTGGTAGCAGTAATTTCATGAACGGGCCGAAGTCGCGTGGAACGTAAATGTGTAACCCTGGTGCTGCCATCTGTGGCGGAACGTTATAGTGTAAACTGTTTAATGACTTTTAACAAGATGGGCAGCGTGTTAATACAATTTCTTGTCAAATTTTTTTTAAAAAGTTTTTGTGTTTCTTTTGCGTTTATCGGAGCCGTTCATTATATAGTTAAAAATTTCGCTCTGCAGATCGAATGATTCGTCGCTCCAGCAGCGAATTCTAGCGGCGGGTTCGGGAACTAAACGAGATTCGCGTCCAGAAATGTACCTGAAAACACAATTTGCATATATTTATCACTCTCGGCGTTATTTTAAAACATTCTATGTAAAATTTCGTGTCCAAGTTTCGCATTTGTTTGCAACACGAGGACACGTGAATTTACTCGTCACTGAGGTTGGATGTTTACCGGTTTCTCGGCCGAGTACTGAAAGTTTCGGTCACATTTTTTTTTCGATACCTCCTTGCGTTTATGGTTCTGCCACAAATATTTTGAACATATTTCACTTAGTCACTTAATGTAGTATCGTGGGTGTGAAAAGGCCCACCAGTCTTAAATATCATTTCTTGCGCATAATTTTACACCCATGATATTACATTAAGTGGTTATATGTTGAAAACATTGGTGACAGAACCAAAAAAAAAAATGGATGGAAGGTATTCTGTTAAAATTTTAGAAAAATTATAGTCTTAAATAAAAATAATGACGGAAAAAAAATCAACATGGCGTGCAAGTGGGAGCCAGTTTTTGATTTTTTGTTTACCTCCAAAAGGCAACCTCTGAGTTCACGTTCAAAAGAAATGTAACTCAGGATCCGCAAGTTGATAAAAAAAAACCCGTAAATTAACGAATATATCTGAATAATTTTAAACCAGGTGGCGTGCAAGAGAATCTCAATAGGTATACTATGCTTGCTATGCCATAGAAGACATACACCACAACTAATTACAATCCACAATCCATACCGGCTGCGAAAACTATTCTAAGACCAATTTTCACCTTTGCAAGGTTGCCTCTCTCTACTCCCCCCCGGGGGCCCCTTAATTGTGGGGGGCTTCCATAGAGCTTTAATACAACCTAGCCCATGGAGACTTTGGAATTTGATGGGGGGGAAGGGGGGAAATTCATCCGACTCCCATTTCCCTCGAGACAAAATTAAAATCACGAGCGAAACTTTCGTTCTTGAATAATGAATATGAATCAGTGTTATTTGTAAATTTGAGGTGAATATTTTTCACAGATTAGATAACAACACTTATCCACGGTAAATGACACTTGTATTGTGTGAAAACGCTAAGTATGAATAATCACTCCGAATTTTACCAATAAAATATTGAATAAACAACAAGAAAATACACTAAATAATACACGACACTTAAAGCAGCAAATAAAATTACCCTCACTATTACAAAAACTAGTTCAATGGCCCCACGAAATATAAAAAAGTCACCTACTTATTTTACTGCATCCTGATTTTCTTGCGACTCTGTAAATGCATGAAAATCTTTCAGTTGGATTTTAGCCCAAATTTCGTAAACGTTACTTATTTTTATAATTTTTTTTCTTTTTTTTTCAAAAGTGCCACTGCCAGGTTTCAAACAGAAAGAAGCCATAAATAAATTGAAATGTTTATTTTAATTCCATCAGCGGAAAAACAAAAATTAATATTTTCAAATTTTCTGCAGATACTTTGTTTCCTGAATATATAAAAAATATATATTCAACATTCGATGGGCTATGAAAAGAGGCAAATTTACATAACATAATAATTGTATCACCAAAAGTTCAGCAAAGTCATTTTTCTAAATAGTCGCCAAAACGGTTGAGGCATTTGTCATATCTTAACACAAGCTTCTCGATGCCTTCTTCGAAGAAGTTAGCCGCCAGTGAATAGAGATACAGGGCCAGCGCCTGGATCTCCCTTTCCCTCACGACGTCGCTGTGAGGCGGGTGGACTAACCGCGCGGCGCATTGTGCCGCACTATTCGCATCTCTTGCGATACGTCTTGACGCGGCACGGTGATAGATCCAGGATTATTAATTTTCCACGAATGTAAACATCCATGAGCTGGCTGGGAATCAAATCCTTAACATTTATCTTAACACAAAGAAGTTCTAATCACCGCGACATTAGGTCGAACATACATATTTATTTTCCATACGTAAGGATCAGTCAGGGCTTTCAAGGAGAAATAAGGGCCACTTTGCGCAACGAGATGGTAGCAGCAAATTTATTTTGTAACAAATGCGCTAAGCGACTAGATGCGACAAACTATTTTCAGCGCATCACAGAATAAAAAAAAAACGCGTCCAAGAAACTCAGATTGGGCAGACGGGTTGCGAATGGAAGATAACGTACCGAAATGGGAATAACTCTTTCGCACGGAACGAGAAATTCAAGGCATTATTAAACTCGAGTTTAAAAAAAATAAATAAAACTCAAGGAGAAATGTTGCAGCGTCATCGGCGAAGCCATCTCTGTCCACCCGAGACGGGAGGGGAATGGCTGCAGGGTTATGCGTCGTAAAATGTTCCCCGCGTCTCGCAATAAATTCGTCCCTCCCTCGCGTGTTCGGACGGGCTGGGGCAAAGCCACTCCAACACGAGACCCCCGCACCTGCTCCCAACGAACTCCGACAAGAGGTCGTCCATCGCTTCTGGCCCCGCGGCTTAAAGGCCGTCTTGCACAGTCGGACGAGGGAAAAACCTTAACAGTTTCAGTGCATCCATCCACTCGAGTGGACACTTTATGTCTCAGTTATACGCGGAGTTTATACAAACCTTGAACGCGTGGGTTACCTACATTCTAGTGGACATCACTCTTCATGACTATGAAACATATACATTTTTTATTACTTTAATTAATTATTATAAAATTATGAAACATTTATTTTTAATATTATAGCGTAAGATTATTACCACACAAAAAATAAACAAAATAAACCAGTTTAGTTACAATAAAAAAAATTTAAATGAGGTATATGTTAGGAATTGATAAAGTTTGAGAAAGTATCACACGCGTCGGGATACGAAACCAGGTCGCCTTTGTGGGAGGCGAGGTCACACACAAAAAAAAAAGGGTCAAAGTCAATAAAACTGTCAAAAGAAACATTTAATACCAAGTTTGAAAACAATGTTTGGGCTGACACAAATCATAAACAAAAGCGGCGCAGATGTAAGGCACTGCACTCGCCTTACACAGCTCCACGGAGTTAAAAATAATTTGCGGTCTGGTCTTACTGATTTCGGGTTTTCATTGGTATCCCGAAATCACTCAAAAGAAATTCTCGGATAGGAAAACGTCGCATTGTGCATGAATGACAGGAATATACAAACAATAATAGAATCAACGACTTGAAATAATTCGATGGGGTTTGTTTTGACGGCTTGATATTTTCATTACGGGTACCTGAATGTATAGTAATCGTCACTATACAGTATATAGTTTTAAAAAAAAATTTCAAACGGGTTTTTCATAAAATAAGGGCTTGGAACATAAAAAAATACACAAATATGAAACACACTTGCCTCTAAAATTACTAAAATCACGTAAAAACAACCTCTGTAATAACCAAATATAAGAAAGAAACACGTTTCAATGATATTTTTTTATAACTGCATAATTGAAACATATTTCGTTTTTAAGATTTAGTTACTATAAAAGTTTTATGATTTTAATAATTTAACAGACAAACCTATTTCATATTTGTTGATTTTTTTTTTGGTTTCAAGCCCTAATTTTTTGAAAAACAGTTTGTAGCTTAAAAAACAAGTATTGACTATTTATGTACATTAAGGTATCCGTAATGAAAATATCTAGCCGACAAAACCCACCCCATTGAATTCTGTCAAGTCATTCAGATTATAATATTGATTTTATATTCTTGTTATTCATGCAAGATACGACATTTCCCATCCTCTTAATATATGTATTTCTTCCCCGAAATCCCTCCGACTCCCTATACCTCACCCTCGAAGAGAAGAAGCCCGTAACTAAAAAAATTGGTTGTCTGTAAAGTCGGTTTAAGGACGATAGTTTAACGTGACAACGTCATAACAAAACATTGATGAAATGATTGCATACTTTTATGAATAAAATTGAATCATTTTTATTTTAATAATAAAATAATAAATACTTAAAATTATACTAGTAATCAGATTTTTAAAATGCAAGAATAATTAACCTTCATGGCCGAAATTGTTGTTGTAATAAGCAATGAAAACCACATTAACATTTCACTTCACTTTATAAACAGTCGACGAAACAGTTCATGTGTAGATGACTTGTAATTAATTTTAAAAACTGGCGTTTAGCTATAAAGTTTAAATATAATTATGAACAAGTTTTCATATAAATAAAATATAATCAAATATCTATCATCAATTATATGAATCACTATAATTTTTTAGCCAATTGTAACATAACGTATTATTACTGCACTCGCCGACAGCATAACGGAACACAGCGTAACGGAACATTGAGCGTAACGGGACACAGCGTAATGGGACAATGTGCGTAACGGGACACTTTTTCGTGCGTGCAGCCGGTGTTCATCGATTTATTAGCCGTTGTCACGTCAAAAATTTAAGAAGTACAGTTACACCAATGCACTGTTAAAACTATCCCCTTAAATTGACGAAGAATGCTGACGGTAAAAAGGTAAAAAAATATTATCCAGGGATGTCTTTGCAAACTTATCGTCACCGAGGTTATTAACTTGTATCAAGAATATCAATTTTAAAAATAAGAGTAATTAAAAGTAAATCACACGGGTGTGAAATATAATTTAATTTCTAGTATTATCAATTGATAATTTAACTCACAAAAAAAACTTGATTAACTACCTAATGTTATCTGGTGAAGTTCTTTAACTATAGTCAATATTTAACGATGGCTCTTAATTTCAATGAAGTCATTGGTTGTCTACATTTATTCGAGCTATTTGTGCTTTGATGGCAAAAATTTTTTTCTGCACAAAATTCAATCAATGCAATTTTGCGTACATACAACATTTCCTACACCAATTTTGGTTATTGAGAAGTCAAGAAATAGTCATTTAGTATGTTGGAGATGACTGTTATCACGAAAGGTGCAACAAAGTCTTTTAAGCAGTTAAGGTCCAATATTGCGAGCCACGTTTACTTGCAGAAACAAAAAAAAAGTTGGTAGCAGTGACGTAGCAGAACCGGCAGGAATTGTTTTTCCAAGTAGCTACAGCCTATATTTAATGCCAGTTTACACGTGTATAAGTATGTCTTTCATACGAACTTGACATGTGCGTTTCATGTATTTATTAACATTAATATTAACGTATTTATGACTTGTCTTAACAAAATCAAAACTTTTACTTCATAAAAAAGTATTAAAAAAAATAACTAAAAATAAAAAAATATATAAAATGTCCACTTTTAATTTCTCAAGCAAAATAATTACTTGAAAAATTCTACGTGTGAACGTTGGAGTGCCAAAAGTCTACTATTCCCTGAGATATTTTTTAGTGTGGCAAACAATTTCCTCTTCAGAATCTAAAAATATATATCTCCAATAAAAAGAATACTTACCTAATCGTAAAAAATGATATAATGGTTATAGTGGGAAACCCCCTCCCCTTTTGAAATTCCTGGCCTCGGGCCTGTTGGTAGTTCCGGAAACGCGGTACTTCATTTGCGACCGCGCAGTTTCAGAACAGTTGCATTGCAGTCGGAAGTATGTTCACGCGACTAAGGGGGGAAAAAAAAGAAATGGGTTGGGGCGGTGTGGAACTACTAGATCCGTGGCTTGTTTATGATCGGGGTTTGTTAATATATATTTTTTTTCTTTTGCAAAATACCCCATTCCGCGCTGATAATGCGCGCCGGCTCCGGACGCTGTTATTTGCCCGCGTGGTGAATAAAGGGACGGGCGTTTGGGGGTGGAAAACCGCCGGCAGTCGGCTGAATTAACGAGGTCGGGAGGTTGTCGCCGCGTCACATCCGTCAAGCCTGTTCCACACGTATGCGGCTCCCTTCGGTTCTGTTCGTTTTAGGTTCTTTTATTTTTGACGCGACAACGTCTAATAAATCGATGAACGCCGGCTTCACGCACGAAAAAGTGTCCCGTTTCGCACATTGTCCCGTTACGCTGTGTCCCGTTACGCTCATTGTACGCTTGCGCCGCATCTATCTCTCTTCCACTCGATTGGAACAACCATCGATTTTACTTTTTCGAGGCACATTAAACTTGAAACACTCCCATTCGTTTCCTACTTTTCCTATCATCGTCCTATCCTTAACAGAATAACACAGACTGGAAGAAGTCAAATAGCAAACATGTATAAAAGTTATAGTTAAAATTATCTCTTCGTTAAAGTAATAAACATATTTGAATTAATGAGTGCAAATAAAAGTAAATTTTTCAATTAAATTGTAGATTTCGTTTCACTCCTTCTTTGTATCCATACAAAATAGTGATAATTCAATAAAAATGATTCAATGTTATTCATAAAAGTATGCAATCATTTCATCAATGTTTTGTTATGACGTTGTCACGTTAAACTATCGTCCGTAAACCGACTTTACAGACAACCAATTTTTTTGCCCTGTCGCTGCCGACGAGTGTGAGACGGTGCTTCGGTTTCAAACTCGGCACCCAATCGAAACGGCGGAGCACCGAACACTCCCTCGACTCGGAACAGGTTTCATAAGGTTTCCGTAAGTTAAAGAACACGTGTCCAGGAAACAGGAAGCAATCAACACGTTTACACGCGCGCGGTTCAGTTTCTGTTTTTAACCTGATAGCGAGTGCTTCTCTATTATTTTTTTAAAAGTGTCACCGTTTTTCTGATATATATTGAGGTAATTAAAAAATTTACCTTTATGCTCTGTTAGCTTCGGGAAAATGGTGTAGAATGCTCCAAATTCTTGCTGTAATAAATGAGAGGGTGCTTCTAATAAATTATAGTTTACCTCCTTCGTGTTTTAAATTTTTCTATAGAGAAGCAACATGGCAACAGCTTGCCTTCTCTCCATGATCACTACTGAGTGTTGGGAAGATAACACAAAAGACAAAACCTAATATGATACGTATGAAAACCGTGTGAATGGAACCGCATACGTGTGAAACAGGCCTAACCCTTCGCGTTCGGCTAGAACCGAGCGGAAAACGGCGGGAAAAAATAAATGTGAACGAGTCTTTCAGTGCTCGCCAGATATGTGTAACATCTAACCTCGGTAATAAGCAAATTCATGTGTTCTCACGTTGCAAATATACTTATGATACGAAACTAAAACACGAAATTTAACGTAAAATTATTTAAAATAATGCTGAGCGTGCTGAATATAAGCAAATTTAGTTTTCAACTACATTTCTAGACGAAAATCACAGATAGTTTCCGCACCTGACGCTAGAATTCGCTGCTGGAGCAGATTATACAAGTGCCTAGTTGTAAATAATATTATCTTTCTTCTTCCTTTAGTTTTTAAATTGCATTACGTATGTCTCTGCCCAAGGGCGCCCATATGATAATTTGTAGGGGGGGGCCAGACTTAGGGGTATGAAGTATTTTTAATATTTTGGAAGACAACTGCGGCTTGTTACTAGCCATAAAATAGTTCCAGTTCTGACCCTATTAAAATTTTTTGTCCTGTTACTAAAATACTAGACTACAGTACTCATTCGCCATAAAAAATCTATATTGGCTACTTTATTAATTAATTATTAACTATTTTATTGAAACAAATGAATTTTTAGCAACAAAAATGCAGGAATACAGTCCTTATACTTTTGCAGCGTCTCGGGTAAACGGATATCAAGAATACAGTCCTTCAACTAATTGCTCTTTTTACCCATAAATAAATGTCGCGTACAAATTAAATTAAAATAATTATAAAGTTTAAAAAGTGTTGGTCAAAAGATTCAACTTTGGGAGAGAAGCGATTTAAATATGTTATCACAGTCAGAAAACAGTTGTTTTTAAATGTAACACCTGAACTACGCTTATAATTATAGTCAAAAATTGTTTCACAATTAAATGTATATTACTATGTTTAGATATGAATCATAATTGCTTATCATTTAGAATTAGCACAGATGGATTCAGTAGTCGAGGACTATAAGTTTATTTAGTGATAGAAAAGCGCAGAAAAAATTAGTTTATTATTTAACTAGACAATTTAACCAAACAGTATTTAGAGGTTAAGGAATTAAGTGACACCAAAACCAATGAAAATAATCGAAAATTTCTAAATGCTGACATAACTCATATATCAGCTTTCCACAGAAGAGTTTAGTTCGGCGCAATTAATCCACACAAAACAACTGGACACTATGTCGACGCATATTTTAAGAATATAAGAAGATCCACGTCGCAGTATAATTTTTTTTTCGTGTCGTGTGGTGCGGGCCCCCATTTGTGGTGCGGGCCCATAGGCTACAGCCTAGATAGCCTGCGCGTAAATACGGCCCTGATAAACCCTTAAATAACATGTTCAGTACTTAACTTCAGAATTAAGAGTACATTAGAACCTCGATTTTACGGAGCCCGGACTCAACGAAGCCGCGATTTTACGAATACATTTTTCAGGAACCATCTAAAATTCGGAAAATTTGACACCAAAATATATTTAATAAAAAATTTAAAAAACTATGAAAACATATAAAAATATTAATTTTAATGCACAGCGTATTCATATTTTTAAGCTAATACTACATCCATTTACCGTTAGTGAATATTGTATACGTTATTGCGTCATCAAACTCAAAATCGAAAAGAAAAAAATGGACTAGGTACACTATTTGTCGCAAAGTTCGAAATTTCTTCGATTGAAAAATTATATCAAGGCTGTAAAAATATTAATTTTACTGCAAATGAACTATACTCAACATTCCTTACCCATTCCAACATTTCCAGCTCGTGAGCATAGCAACTGAGCTTGAAACCTTGTGAAGCGTGAGAGAAAGAAACGATATTGAGTACCTAGCTACTTCCTCTCCTTTCCGCTAATATCCAGCAACCCATGCCATTAGGCATTATCTTGACATGTGTCGCATTCATTACCTTCGCTGCATCGGTTTCCCAGTAAAAAACGCTCAAAAATGGTATAAGTGACGCAGCAAGTAGACGTGACGAGCGGGTTTTTAACTAAGCTTTTTTTAACTTACTATACAAACAAATAATTCCCTATGGCTATCACAAATTCAAGGGCTTCTCGCACTAAAATGTACTGTGTTTTTAATGGATGTCTGTCGTTACAGAGCAGCGTTTTTCTTCACCAAATAAGCCTATGATTAGAGACCGTAAATATTCGTGGATTCCTTTCGAGACAGGCTGGAATCCAAACTCGTTTAGCTTAATGCTGCGTCAGTGATTGGACCGCAATTTACCTGAAGGACTCTGAGCCAATGGCAAACACTCAACAAAAGAAGTATCGAATCATAATAATCGCAATAAACAGGTGTCCCGAGTCGGTTGCCAATAGCCAGGTGATATTTGCCCGAGTACATAGAGAATCGTGGAGTATATCCTAGTGGTCATTGAAACCGCGAATTTTTCCAATCCCTACCTATGATCACTTTTATGAAACAATACAGGTGTACACTGAACTGTGTGCTTGTTCTCCTCGATTATGTTACTAAAAGTGCGTTCATTAATATTTTTCAAGCCGATCTGTTAAAGATTAACTGATAAATATGATAAGGTGAAGTCCATAAAAATGCAAGGCAGGGAATTCTTCCAGCCATGGGCGTAGATCCCGGGGGGGCCAGGGGGGCCCGGGCCCCCCTGGAATTAATGGGCCCCTCCTTGGGGGGGCCCACTTCGTGATTTTAAAGTTAATGGTGTACACAACATATATATCAGATTATTATTTACAACGACGACAGACACTTTGACATGCTTTATATTCCTACCTTTGAGTTCCGTAGTTATTTTCCCCTACTCTTCTGCGAAAGCCATGGTATGGAGTTTTCCAGTGAGAACTTTGAAACCCTTAATTCCCAGAAAACGTTCATTCCAAAGGAAGAAGCTAGGGTAGGGTTCCGTTAGCTTTTCCTCCCTATTGTTACCCACACTACCTTGTCATCTGAAACGACAGTATTATAGGTTTCAGGTAGTCTGTTTTTAAAGTGGTTTTGCTCTCGTGTGCCCCAGTCTTCTGCTTTCTTGGCAAACATCAACATGGATAAGTTCGTGACGCGGAAGAAATGGAAAACATAATCTGATTCTCACCTGATAAGCTTGATTGTTTTATAAGTAGTGACTATTATTTAGGTAATATATATTTTATTTAAGTGATTATGTAACGTTATTTTTTCCAGTAAATAAACAACTTAATACTTTAACAGTAATTATAGCAGAATTTAGTTTATTTACGAACTGAAACTTATATACCATTTTCTGGAATTTTTTAGCTCATCTCCATTCTGTAAGGCTAGCTGCTCTGTACGTTACATGTGAATATACATGGAATAATTTTTTTCCTCGTCAATATGGAATTTAAAATCACTCCCCTTTTATTATCAAACGATAATTTTCACAATTCATGGCCGATAATCACTTTATAACATTTGTTATTTGATAACTGCAACACTGCACGAGTAAACAGAAGTAAGAGTGAGAAAGAAGTATTTAAACGTTACACATCCGTATTTAAGTTAATAAGGAAGCAAACGCGTCTCTTTAATAACTAATCAAGAGGCATATTTTAACTAAATAATTCACTGCCAAAATACTGATTATACTAAATATAAGCCGAGAAATGTATGTGGTTCAATTAGCTGTAGGATAAATTTCATAGTTCTATCTCCGAGATTTTTCATTTGTGTCATTAAATTTTTTTTTTCTTTTTTACCTGGTTGATGCCTTTACTAAATAAAATAGTCTTTAAGAGTTTTAATATGATTCGATCGTTCATTTGATGTTGATCCGTTTATTAGCTGTGGCGCTTTGGGTTTTTAGGGCGCAGTGTTATAGCGGCAACAGAAATACATCATTTGTGAAATTTTATTCTGTTTTCACGTTTGTTGTATGGGAGCCCCCCTTAAATATTTGTTTTATTTTAATTTAATCATTTATTTTTAAATTGAAATTAGAATAAACACTTTTGGAAAATGGTAATGTATGGGTGGGGTGTTATCTATTTGCATTATATTCACGTATATTATTTTTATAGATTTTTTCATGGATATTTTATGTATTTAGGTTAGCAAATTATTCAAACATGTTTGAGAGATCACTTCTATAGTCATTAATTGATAATTACTAAAACATATGTTGCTCTGCTTTATTGTTAATATCACTTACGTAAAAATAAAGTGTATAACATACGAGCTTAATATCCAGAGAAGACTTGTTTCGGTTGACCTCTAGCGCAAAATTCTTAAATTAAATTCACGGGCCCCCCCTGGAAATCCTACAGATTTGCGCCCATGCTTCCAGCTCATCAACCCTACCCTGGATAGTCTCGTCTGTGTTCAGTCGTCTCTGGCAAGGAGTGGACAAGTTTGCAAACTCAAATATAAATTTATTTTAGTAGCACGCGTCTTACGAAAAGGAAATATATCCAAGAAAGGCATGTCGGACAACCTACTGTCACCACACAAAAGTTAACATGATGCAATGCGTGGTGCAACTGTGTTTAGTCGCTGTGATGTCACTTTTATATCACTCGTGCAATGAGGCAAGTTGTGGAATGCTAAAAAAATAAGGGGAACGCAGGGGAGGGTAGAGGGAAGACGGCAGTCATTGTTTTTACTATTTTATATTATATATATATTCCGTTCAATAAATTATAACATGTATCTTCACGGGGTGGGGTGTTTAAAATTTTATGAAGATAACGATTTTACGAATGCAATCCAAGCGACCGTGAGCGTACGTAAAATCGAGATTCCAGTGTAAATTGCTTCCGAGTCTACTGAAGGTAGCGGAATCCTTATCCCTTTAAACACTTTTGAAGGGGAAAAAGTGGTTTTCCTCTAAATTCAAAATTCCAACATAAATTTTACGTTGTAGACTTTTCTGAACAATAATTCTTATTTGAGTAACTTTAAAGGTGTTAGCTTACCTTAAAATTTGTGAATATTCTGAGCGGATGTGACGAATGAGGAAAACTAAGAAACACTACATAATAACAATGGTTTTTATCTTTACACTTTTCACTGATTTATTTACACTTAAGTTATCTTTACTGACTGAATACACTAAACTAAATCTAGACCAGATGCATAAAACTGTAGACCTAAAGACTATTGAAAAATCTGTTTTGAGATGTTATTTGTGAACATACACATTATTATGACGAAAAAGTAGCAAAACATTTCGCCGTCTACAAGTACATGTCAACTGTCGCGTCGTCTAACTCTGACTTGTCTAAATCTGTTGCGTTGTGTTATCGAGTGAGCTTGGGCAGGATTACAAAGGGGAATGACTCGCCACGGGCGTTGCGCTTGAACAGCGTTTTCTCCCTGTTCACAACACCTTATATCGCAGCAGCAGAAACTAATGCTTCAACTAACATAAAAAATGAAGTAGACATGTAAAAAACGATATACAATAATATCTTCGTGTTGAACCACTTCTACATAATACCGAATTTAAATAATTTTCTTTAAAGTAAAACACCTGACTACACTATATTTTTTTTCCTTCCCTGAAAGCTAGGGGGGGGCCACGGCCCCCCCCTGCCCCCGGGTATGGGCGCCCTTGTCTCTGCCCAAGGTTTTCACGGTGTCTACGCAGAATTTAAATGACCCCAACTTAACAAAGTTTAAATCTAGATTTCAAATAGGGGAGTCAGTCATTGCATCAGTCGCTGCCATGGTTGGCCAAAAATCCGCATGAAGCAGACCTGGCATACTACACTCTTCCTGTATGGTTAATATTAGCATGACTAGGCCTATAGGCTTGGTATTTCTTAAGCTGGAAAAATACTAATTATTTACGGTCGGACGAAAAAAAAAAAAGAGACCAGATTTAATACATTTTCACGATTTTTAAAATATTTTAAAAGTCGCTGATCTCACCTATCACAACCAAACTTTCATTTCAACTACGATAATTGAGAAACGCGAAAGCCTGCTATTACACATACAAAAAAAAAAAATAAAGAACGAAATTTTGTGAGAATTATTTATGTGCCCCCTTAAGCTAACCTAACGTTTACTTTTACAAGAGCAAAACAAAATTCTGAAGCTTCGTGAACTTTATTTTTCTACCAAGATATGTACTAATATATATTTACGGTTAAAGGTTTAATATATTTTGGGGGGGTAAAAGGGCACATCTTACCCAAAACTTCTCAACTGGGTGGTCACGGTTGTTTCACGCACGACGTGACGTCACTATAAGAGGCGCATAAACACAGTTAGTTTCCCACTTCGGCCACAGCTAGCAAACCTTATCATGCGCGAAGCGGCAGCGCACACACGTAACATAGCAATGACGAAGAAAGGGGCTTTCGCTATCGGCCCAGTAGCATCGCTACAGTTAGTTGTTGGAAGACGGAGGACCTTTTTACATGCTTTTTACATGCTTTTTACATGCTTTATATTAGCTTCACCTGTATGTTTGTCTGTCCGTCTGTAACTCTTTCGACTAAGAGTGTTCGACTAAGAGTGATTGGCTCATCACAGTAAAATGTCCCACCAATTTCATTACGTTCGTTAGCCGAGCGGTCTAGGGCGCGCGACTTCTGTAACGTCAGCATTCGGATTCAGCGATCATGGGTTCTACTCCCGGCCACGCCGGAAAAAAAAAATGTTTTTTTTTTTTCCGGTAAATTCTAAGATTATATCCATACATCTAACTGTAAATGATTCGGAGAGACTTTACCATTTCTTTGTGACGTTGCAACTCCAAATAGTTATCTCAGATGGTAATAGGTAGTGTCGGTAACTCATTTCCCTATGATAATTATACATAAATATAGTTTAAAAAAAACATGCTTTTCAAGAATATCAAACTTAAAGTTAAAAATAAATATAGTTTAAAAAACTAAAAAAAACATGCTTTTAAAGAATATCAAACTAAAAAGCTAAAAATAAATATAGTTTAATAAACTAAAAAAAACATGCTTTTAAAGAATATCAAACTAAAAAGTTAAAAATAAATATAATTTAAAAAACTAAAGAAACATGCTTTTAAAGATTATCAAACTGAAAAGTAAAAAATAATTTTAAAATTTAATTTATGACAATAGTATATAAGCAATACTAGTATAAATGAGAAAAAAGCATGTGGCCACATTTTTTCTCATTTATACTAGTATTGCTTATATACTTTTGTCATAAATTAAATTTTAAAATTATTTTTTACTTTTAAGTTTGATAATCTTTAAAAGCATGTTTCTTTAGTTTTTTAAACTATATTTATTTTTTTCTTATTCCAGTTCCCCGCCCGACTGTGACGAGCGGTCAGTGATAAAAAAAGTTTTCGGATGCACAGAGCACAGCGGCGATTGAGATACGTCGTCAGATGCGCCGGGTTGTCTGTGGGTCTGACGTCAAGAGCAAAGCAGTTATTGGGTCGTTGGCGCAGACAACCACCGGCGAAAGTCTGCGTGACGACAAGCGCAGAAGGAGGGCCGTCCGTCGTCACAGACGACCTCGTGGAGGTTGTGCGGGAACGCGATTCTTCAACAGGTGCCGTGAACAACGTGAATGTCTCTGCTGTGGATCCAAAGGTGGTGTGCTAACATAGCGCTGGAGGATCGTCGTCAAAGACGTGGAGATGGTTTTCTCGGGCGCCAAACTTCTTCGAGACAGGAATTCCAAAAAGGGTCCCGCGGTGGGTACGACAAATGTCTCAGTTCCGATGGAGAATATGTATAAAAAAAAATTCAAAGCAGTCACGAGGACTGCCGACAGAAGTGAAAACGTTTTCGCAATTTTTACGAAAAAAATATCATCACACAACAAATTTGTTTTATCACGTTAGTAAAATAACTTTTAAATACTTTAAAATACGCATTGCATAGTAATTGTAGGTATTAAAAAATAAATAATGATGTTCTTAATTTTTAGGTTATATTGCTACAAAGACTCCGTTTTCTTCGTTATTCAAACTATATACGTATCTATATGAGAATATTAACATATTTTATACTGACCTTTTACTGCACAGTAATCGTATAATTAAGATTTAAAAGCGCAATAAGTCATACTAATAGTAACATATATAGTGTTATCGTTAACACGTCACGTGACCATGTCGATGACGACACATGAATTTACTCCCTACCCAAACCATCCCATAGAAGTTTTCACTTAAAAAAAAAAATAGCTTGTGTCTGTCGTAATAAATACCTACACGAAATTGTGTTTTGTTTCTGCAAACAACGGCCCCAGGAAAACTTTCTTGGTGGACACGCCTTGCAGTTGGGACGAGGTCACGGGCCTTCCAAAAGGTTCGGCTCCATCGACGTAGCGGGCAGGGGACAACACTAGCGAGAAGGTTGGAGGGGGGGGGGGGGCAAAAAGGGCGGAATGCTTTAGGAAAGACGCATTTATCATCGTGTCAGGCGTTCGCTCGCCCGAAGGGCTGCATCGCAGCGCCACCGTGAAAATACCCCCCCCCCCCCCTCCACCCACCACCTTCACCCCTCCCTCCAACAAACTCCCTCAGGTGAAAAATAATCACGTGAAATGAAGAAGAGTTAAGGTCGATACATCACTTCCACCTTGAAGTCATTTCTCCCCCCTTTTTACCGCAGTATTAATATTAAACATCTAGAGTGTGTTAAGGAATAAGGCACCACTTGATGTTTATAAATAATTATCTACACTCTAAGAAAACATTTTGCATGGCCCCATGTTCAAGGTTTCAACTTTATCTGGAAACACTTATAAGATCAGTATATTATTCGCAAAAAAAAACCCTGCCAATAGTATGTATTTATACAGGAGTTTGTGTAGGAATCAATCATACTTCTATATAAAAAAATTTAAAAAGTGCAAAAAAAATCATAGCTGTGTAAACAGAAAAGATGGGATTGTGGTGGGAAACATTTTTTTTCCAGATGTGTCCTATTTAAGACTATTATTAATTATATCATCAACTTTAGGCCTACAATAATTTTTATAAGAGCGATTAAACCCAACTTTGCAGTTTTTTGATATTTTACGAGTAATCTTCAAAGGTGAACAGTATTAAGTTTGTTTCGTGAATGTTTCGTTTGTGTGTTTAGGTGTTTGATTAAAAAAAAAAAAAGGACATTTAATTCGGTATGTGATGGGAGTCAACAAATATAAAGGGTGTTCATGGCGTATTTTGTGTTAACTGTGTGTACAAACGCAAGGCTTCCCTTCGTCCATACTCTGAGCACGAACGCGCGGCGGCGCTATAGGATCGCGTTCCATATCGTCGTTGACGAATACCGACGAGCGACGCAGTGCCTATCCCATCTCGATGCGCGGCCAGGCGTTGGGCCCCGCTGCAAATTGGTTCGCTCCCTCAGCCGCATCCCACACCCTCCACCCTTCGTCCTTGCTCGCCGAGTGCCGATCCTTAATTACGTCGGCCAACCCCGGGCCTCCTATCTCCTCCCCACTTCCCCCCTCCCCACGACTAGCCGTGACGATCATCCTCTCCTGGAGGCAACAGACACTCCTTCTCCCATCCAGGGCGGATGGCCAGCCTCCATCACAGGATTAGTTCACTTCCTTGCAACGGGATTTGAGCACGCCAGGCTTTCAGCGCGGATGGTCCTGTGCTCGAGTCCCGTCACAAATTTTTCACCAACTATTCCCATCAGTCATCACTAGAGACCCGGAAAATTCGCGGGTTCAATGACCTCCAGGATGGACTCCAATATCCTCTAAACACTCGGACAAATGCCAACTGTTGATTGGCTGCTGACTTGTGAGTCGTCTCGACTGGGTGGGCCTGTGATTCGACACTTCAATGAGTTAGGGTCTCTAATTGGCCCTTAGTCCTCCAGATTAACAGTGAACCAATGACAGAAGCAGCGCTAAGGTATTGATTATTTGAATTTTAGCATAACACGAAATGAACCCGCGAATTTTCCGGGTCTCTAGTCATTAATCTGAAATAAGGCATGCCTTCACTAGCGAGTGTTCCCTCGTGATTGGCGGTCGCTTGCGAGGAACACAATGCCCTAATATGGGTTCCAGACGCGTTTTCTTTCGCACTGGACGGCTGGGATTGGTGCGCTGAAAAGCAATACACGCATTTGAAATAAACCCAGGCAAACCACGATACACAGACAAAACTACAAAGTTTTTGACACACAGCTGGTCTGGAAATCTTTTTTCGCGAAAAGTGCACGGTGTTGTTCACTGGTAGCTGCTTGTCACGATGGGTAAATTATCAAAAATGTTAAAAATAAGTTATCAAAGGAGAGGATGTTTGGCTGGATATCGAAATAAAAAAAAATGAGGTCTCTTCGCAGGCGGTTCCAGGATTCTCCGCGGGCAGGTAAACGTGGGGGACGTTGCTGTAATCAGGTGTGCTATTTAGGGTTAATGCCGCTTTACCTCCGCCTGCTCCATTTCTATCTCATATCCCCATTATCGTCTTTAACGACCCCACCTGTTTACAAGACGTTAAGCTCTTAAAGGAGACTACAATACTTTTTTTTAGATAAACCCTTCTACTTATGTATTCCATAAAAAAAATTCTGCGCAATTTACGCCATTCTATTTATAAATTTTAAAGAAAACATTTTGGCAACTAGCATACAAATAATCTCTTTGTAATAACACAAAATTATTTATTTAGTTTTGAGATATGAAACGCCACGTAAATATTCTTGAAAGCGCCAAAGAAACCTGCATTGCATCTTTTAATCTTACTTTCTCCGCCATCTAATGGTATGGTTACCACTAGAATTTCATAATGGTCCTACGTACGAAGAGAGCGTCATTTCAGCCTGCCAGAGAGTTATTGATGTCACTGTTCGACAGAAAATGATTTTAAGTTGACAAATATTGAATTGAAAGTTGTTAGCGAAGGTTCTAAGCATATTATTCTGTGACGTAACCTCATAAAACTGTGAGAGAAACGTTCTTAGCTCGTTCGCCTGATAAGGGGTTAATAAAGGGAACGGTCGAGAGAGAAAAGAATACGACAGATAGAACTAATGTGAAAAAGCTACGAGTCTGCAAGCTGTTCAAGTTGTGCTTTTACACGCACGGATATAACCATGCCCTCCCTTCTCAGAGTTTAATCTCCGGTCTAAAAATTAAACTTCTTGAAGTAAGGGTATTTACTAACGTAAAAACTTTTTTTTCATCTTCAACGTTAGCTTATTTTTTGCAGGACCATTACAGTGTTGATAACACCGCGAAGCTGAAAATTAGTTACGCCAAAAATTTAATTCTTTTTTTTATCTTTTTCTTGAGTGGTAATTTTTGCACGTCTAGGTAATCGTAACTGAAATTGAATGTTGGTTAAAGTATTAATATTTTTTAAAAAAGTTTTTTTTTTTTTTTTTTTTTGGGATGGTAGGTGTTCGCTCTTCTAGGTTCTAGGTATCGTAACTAAAAATAAATGCACGTATATTGGGTTACGTCAGCAACATTAAAAATACTTGATTATAGTTAAACTTTACGAATTTTCGTCACTAAGCGTGAGGTGTTTTTCGGATTTGATGGGAACTGATCTCCGCACTTGGCTGATTCTTCAGCTCGCCGCACAAGCAGCTATTCCATCCATCAGCCAACGCGCGTGACAACATCTCAGCCTTGTTTGCAATAACTGTCACCAGTCGCGCTCATTTCAGCGAAACGAGCTCATCAATTACCAGCTAATAACCCGCGGCTTCGCTCGCGCCATTTCAGGGGAAACTCTGATAACTTACCGTTCAACATAAAAATATGTTATCTATGCCAAGCATTTTAACTAAAGAAATAGACGTGAATTGTCAGGTGCACAAAATATTTCATTCATAACAAAACCATTTAAAAATTATATTTTTAAAAGTGGCTGTACGTAGACCCTTCTAATTTTTCGTATAGATAAAGTATCTGATATTGTCACGATCCACCTTCAGAGGGGGGAGAGAATCGTAGCTCTTTACATAGAAACAACTCGCTTGGCATCAACTAGTCTTAACTTCATAAAATACTTTACTGTACCTAGGATCATAGGTTCGTCATCCCGTACAGGATGTCTGGTGAGAGCTGAACTAAGGAGATTTTGCAAAATAACATAATACTTAATTAAAATTATTTTATTCTTAAAGTCAAATACTCAACATCATTTTAAAGAACATTTAAATAGCGGGATTACAATTTAAAACAATAATCTCTTTACTTCCTTAACGATTGAACGACCTTACAAGAGAGAGAATGAGAGAACTTCACTAAACACTTCCCTAGTCCTTCCGAATACCTCAAATCATAATCAATACTTAAAATTAAAACAAAGATAAGTCCATACTCACATTTTCCGAAAAGCCTTTCTTGATCGATTACTTTAAAAAAATAACGTAGGGGCCTCTCCTGCCCTTGAAATCCCGAACGAACATTACATTTTAAAAACTATGACGCGTGACCCCTGACGAGGGCCATAGCCTCCGCCCGAAAGCTTGACGACTACATTATGACCTAACTTAAATTAAACGACTCGTGGCCTCTGGCGTCGACCATAGCTTCCGCCCGAAAGCTTGAATTCCTACATCACGAACGAACTAACAACTCGTGACCACAGGTGAGACGCATAGCCTCCGCCTGAGTGAGCCTGAATTCCTACATCACGAACGAACTAACAACTCGTGACCACAGGTGAGACGCATAGCCTCCGCCTGAGTGAGCCCCGAGTCACCAATCACTTGCGCTTAAATTCGCGCGCCCTGCCGCGCCTAGCATAACAAAAGCTCGTTATTGAAGTCAAATTTACTAAACAACTAACTAGAACATCTGGGAAGACTACCCCCCCTCTACCCCAATGTGCAGGCCACACCGCGCGGCTTGTTACGACAGCGCGCCCCAGTAACTGCGGCCCGTGGCTGCGCCAGCGCGCGGCCAAACAAACAAACAAAATTCTGCAAGCCCGCAGCGCGCCGCGCCGGCCCCGTGCCCCAATTACATGGTCACGCCACTTGCGCTGACGAGTGAACAGAGCAGCCAGCCCAGAGTCCCGTCAGTAAAGTCCCTAAATTTGATTTCAACAACCCTGCAAAATTTCAACCCGCGACATAACCCACCCCTCACAGAGCTCGAGCCCCATCGAGCTACCTCAAAATTACAAATTGTCTTTTTCCATTAAACCATAACTATAAATTCCTCATTTCACAAAAATAATAATTTTCTTAGTTCCTTGCTGTCTGAACATACATCTAGATTCTGCATAAGATTTATTTTAAAACAACAAGTATTCATAAAATTAAATGTAAAACTTTTATCTGGTTTGTTCTCACAGGAACCTTCAGAGGCTCGAGTTCTCAATTCTAAAAAAATTGTTCTGTTAGTGAAGCTCTCTTTACAAATTAAATTACTGTTCTTAGTTTCTCAGTATTCGTTAAACAATGTGCAAATTCTTGATAATTATTATTATTTTTTTTTTTTCGGTTTCCGTTTATTACCATACTTCTTTCGTTCTTCAAAAAAAATTAAGTGTCCTTACAGTGTTTCAATTAATTAAACTCTTATCTCGTGAAGGTTGGTGCAACTCCTCGAAGTCAGTGTTGTCGAGAAGAGTAGCTCCCTGGGCTGGCCATCAGCAAACACCACTCAACTCCAACAGCTACTGGACTGGCTTCCAGGGCAGCTCACAACTTCTCCCCACATCTGCTTCGGAGTTGTGCCATCCTCATCACGAACAGATTACAATTCTGAAACATCATCAACAGGCATTACCATCACGCCTGACAAATACAAAACTAACTACTAAACTGCAATCGATGGGCAAGGATGCAAACACACAAAAAAATAAAATTAATTAATTCAACTGCTAACATAAAGTATCCCACCCTTAGCATAATCTAATCAGGCAAATAATTTGATAGGAAAAACTTAGGGAAGGGAAACATGACCTCCAATGATTTTCCCTAACTCTTGAGTCTTGATCTTCTCTATACAGCAAATAGTCCCCACGAAGTAACTGGGTTGAAGGTCAGTTCACATGACCCACCCATAACCTCTTCTACTCTTCTTTTCTTCTGGGGGCAACCACAATGCCCACCAATCTCTCTCCATGGTGCCGAACCAGCTATCCCATGAGAGTAAACAACGTAGTCAATAGAAGCGCAGAGGGGAAACACCAATCTCTGGCTTGTCGAGTCATAAAACTGCTTTATCTTCTTCTTCTTCTGAGTAAAAATATCTGACTAACCTTGCTTCTATTCTTCCAAACAGTAAAAGTTCATCAGGTATCTTCATGAAAGAAACATTCTAACTAATAATTCTTCATTTTTCTTCTTCTTTATTTCTGTTAGTTGTAATAGAAGGCCATGTTAGGGAGGTTATAGGGAAAAAGAGTGGCCAATTCCCACCCCATCACCCACCTAGATCATGACTAATTAACTTTTAAACTTTCTATTTCAAACAAATAAAAAAAAACATTTTTTTTTATTCAAACTTTTAAACTATAATTACTTTTACTTCATAACCTCAAAAGCTAATCAATAATTCTAAATGAAATTGTGATTTACTGCATCCTTGTTCCATCCGATCTGTTTGTTTATAACCTTTCTGGTAAAGTATAAAATTTTCAAACATTACTAATTCAAAAAAAAAATTAAATTCTGGTGTCCTTTGAGTTACAATTAAATTTACTATTTCTTAGCTTGAAATAATTTAAGTTTTCAAAACTATTTCATTGTCTAATTCACAACACCTAAAAATCAACTCAAAACAACAAATCATCAAAATCAATAAGATCATCTGACCTACCTATCAGTACGGTGAACTTGAACTGTTCGTACACATTTATAATAAGCTATTGTATTGAAATTCCAACCTAAATAAGGTTTAAAAAAAACTACTAATCCCTCTGTAAATTAAGAAAATTAACTTTAAAAATTAAACTTAAGGTATTAGTTCTTTTTGACAGCTACCACAACTCACTAGTTCCATCACATTACTATAACCTAAAAAGTTCTGTAAATAATGTTTATAACAAAAAAAAACTCCAGTTACTGTCTTCCATAAAAAAAAATAAAACTTTACATGACCTTATTAATCTCCACTTGTAAGTCCATGGCTGCCAGCTTTCTCTTCTCTTGAATCTTCAGTCTTGGCTCTTGTTTCAGTGATCTTGTATCTTGTCTCTCGAACTCTTGTCATCTTGTAAACTGGACTGCTGCTCAGCTCATCTTAAGGAATCTGTAACAGTTTCAAAAATACATGTTAATTTAAATTACATAATTCCTGTTCTTTGGTCCTAAAAAAAAAATTGTATTATTAGTACACATTACCCTGAAACAACATTATTATTCATTGTTTATTACTTAAAAAAAATGCTTTACCATAAAATCCTTTTTTGTTCTTTTCATTAGGCCTATTTATTTTCCTTCTTCTTAATTAAATTCTGCTTCAAATGTTAATCTTAACTTAAGACCTACCATCTATTTATTATTCATTACCTACATTATTTATGTTACCCTAAAATTCCCATAAGTTTCTAATACTTCCTATCAAAGACATTCTCTCTAAAAAAAAATTTACTTGTGACTCTTAACTTAACAAACTTAAAAAAAACTTTTACACTAGACTTAACTTATTATTCATTCTTAGTTACTAAATTTCTATATGTAAACTTTAGTACTTACAAACAAAAACTGCCTATTTCTCTCTACCTCTTAATCTCTTTCAATTATTACAATAATAATGTTACCTTGCATCTTTAAACTTTCTTCTTTTCAATTAAATTAGACATCTCATAACAATAAAAATTCTGCCTATACTCTTCTTATGGGTGTACAAACCAACAACAAAATTTCAAATTCTCAAGTTTCCTTATATTTAAATTATGCAATACAAATAACCTCTGTGGTGCCTGTACCCTTTAGGCCTACCACCTTCTCCTCTCACAGCATAACTCTTATTCCTCGGGGTCTGTATTCACTGTTCCAAATCAAATATCTCAAATAAATTAAAAACAAATTTATTATTTTAAGAAAACAAAAATTTACATTGACTTTACTATGGAGCCTGGAAATCTCAATGTCTCACAGCAGCTAACATGACTAAATCCCATGGAACCCCAGGTTTACCTAACCTGTGCCCAAAAATTTAAGCATACCAGGCTTTCCCTGCACTGGTTTTACAGCATCACACACTATTTAGGGCCCCTGATCTGCCATCAGTCCCAAGGAGTTTTCCCACAACCCCTCTCTACACAAGCGCCTACCGCATTCCTCTCAATTGGCTATCGGTTTTACGGCATTCTTTTGGGATCCGACCATCAAGTTAGGGCTAATCAAACACTAAACCTCCATACTTCCAAACTAATGTAAATCAATTAAATTTTCTCTGTAAATTCTAAAAATCAAAAAAAATTATTCCAACATGCCAAAGAAACTTCCAAAAAAAATTCATAATCTTATCTTCAAACCATTAAAATAAAAATAAATAGATTACTCTGTTTTCTCCTTAATAACTGTAAACTGTCAACAAATATCATGTCGTAAATTTTAACTATGCTTACTGACTCTAAATCATAAAATCTCATTTGTCCTAATTAATAAACAACCGATTTCCTTAAAATCTCACTGTATCTCTCAAACTCCACTGGCTGAATATCTCAATAAATTCAAAAACAAGTATCTAAACTCTTAAAGAAACTCCTCCCCAATTATTCAAATTACTTCACCTTATTTTATTTCATTACTTAAAACACCTTACTCAAAAAAATTAATTAATTATCTAGCTATCTTCCATTATTATTTATTTACCGAACAAAACTTTCTCCTAAATTAATTTAGTAAAATTCAATTTCACATTAGGCAAGTACACTAACTCTCTACAGCAATGTTTCTCATTTCCCTCCTTCCTAACTGAATCCAATCTTACTTAACCTCCAGGGAATTTACCTCACAAAATAACCAAAAATTTCACTGTAGTGCCTATCTGCTATAGGCCCACTACACAGGGGGCTCTAACCCCACCAACAAACTTCATTGAAATGGTACCCTATCCCATACAGGATAGCCACTTCGGTACTACCATGGGGAACTCCTGCCCCAAACTACTCACAACTCTCAGGATTCTCCTGACCCTTAATTCCGTAGTCAGCCCATCTCCTATGGTCTGCGCTACAATTCCCTTTCTTCCCAGGGACACAACGCCTCACCTTAGGGTCCCTCGCCCTAATGAAAACATTAATTTTGTCTCTCTGTTCTTTTGGAGTAAATTCCCTCTACACACAAAATCTAGCCTTCCCAGTTTTCTTAATGCTTATCGATTTTATAGTGTACCTCCTTAATAATGTTTACAAATCCCAAAAAAATATTTTTAAAACCGAGGTAGAATTTAACTAACAAAAACATAAACAACTTACAACGAAACACTTCTAGCCTATACATCATACACTTCTTAAATTAAATTACTTACATACTGAAAGTTCCTCTTCTCCTAAAACACACTTAAATTTAAATTTATTTAACCAATAGTCTATTTTCTTATCGCTAAGTTACCGTACAGCTGATCAAAACAAGGTCACGGCCTGTCCACGTCTCCGTATGAGCCCGTGACGTCACCGAATTCCATCAGGTGCGCCAACCCTCGCTTGCGGTTCCTCCGTTCTCCGCTAGGTCTCAGCACCTCCCCGTCACGTGTTCACTCTGCCACGTCCACTGACGTGTCGTTCTGAAACAACTCTCAACATTTTTCTAATTAAAACAAAACATCACTATAAATTCTATAACTCTCTTTTACATAAACTCTCGTTTTCTCTTTAATTCCTTTCTAACGTTTATCCTTCCCTCGACTGATTTAATTCGTACGTCTCGTCTCCTACGCGCACGAAAACAAAACAAACTTCTCTTGAAAATAATTCCTATTTACGACAAAAAACTTTATTTTAAATTATAATTCTCTTAACCTACAATCTTAAAATGAACTTCAATTAAATTAAACCACTTGCATTATCTCTAATAAGCATTTAACTTATAACGTATTCTCCTCACGTAATAATCCCCGATATAAATCTACAATAAATTCAACGACTTAAAACAACTTATCACTATAAACTTTATCCTTACAAGTATCCTCAAATAAACATCTGTTACGTCAAAAAAAAAAAATCTCAAAGACTTCCTCCTCTTAGATTAAATTCCGTAATCCTCTCCTCAAGTAAACTTTTAATAACCTGCTATCAGAAGCTGAAACTAACTTAATAATAAACATAAAAATCTACCTCTCTCTCTCTCCAGAAATAGAACCTATCCGGCGAACTCTACCATTTCTGTCACGTGGCACCTACCCGGCGCCTCCACCATTTCTGTCACGATCCACCTTCAGAGGGGGGAGAGAATCGTAGCTCTTTACATAGAAACAACTCGCTTGGCATCAACTAGTCTTAACTTCATAAAATACTTTACTGTACCTAGGATCATAGGTTCGTCATCCCGTACAGGATGTCTGGTGAGAGCTGAACTAAGGAGATTTTGCAAAATAACATAATACTTAATTAAAATTATTTTATTCTTAAAGTCAAATACTCAACATCATTTTAAAGAACATTTAAATAGCGGGATTACAATTTAAAACAATAATCTCTTTACTTCCTTAACGATTGAACGACCTTACAAGAGAGAGAATGAGAGAACTTCACTAAACACTTCCCTAGTCCTTCCGAATACCTCAAATCATAATCAATACTTAAAATTAAAACAAAGATAAGTCCATACTCACATTTTCCGAAAAGCCTTTCTTGATCGATTACTTTAAAAAAATAACGTAGGGGCCTCTCCTGCCCTTGAAATCCCGAACGAACATTACATTTTAAAAACTATGACGCGTGACCCCTGACGAGGGCCATAGCCTCCGCCCGAAAGCTTGACGACTACATTATGACCTAACTTAAATTAAACGACTCGTGGCCTCTGGCGTCGACCATAGCTTCCGCCCGAAAGCTTGAATTCCTACATCACGAACGAACTAACAACTCGTGACCACAGGTGAGACGCATAGCCTCCGCCTGAGTGAGCCTGAATTCCTACATCACGAACGAACTAACAACTCGTGACCACAGGTGAGACGCATAGCCTCCGCCTGAGTGAGCCCCGAGTCACCAATCACTTGCGCTTAAATTCGCGCGCCCTGCCGCGCCTAGCATAACAAAAGCTCGTTATTGAAGTCAAATTTACTAAACAACTAACTAGAACATCTGGGAAGACTACCCCCCCTCTACCCCAATGTGCAGGCCACACCGCGCGGCTTGTTACGACAGCGCGCCCCAGTAACTGCGGCCCGTGGCTGCGCCAGCGCGCGGCCAAACAAACAAACAAAATTCTGCAAGCCCGCAGCGCGCCGCGCCGGCCCCGTGCCCCAATTACATGGTCACGCCACTTGCGCTGACGAGTGAACAGAGCAGCCAGCCCAGAGTCCCGTCAGTAAAGTCCCTAAATTTGATTTCAACAACCCTGCAAAATTTCAACCCGCGACAATATTACTTCTTTTTTTAGTGTGTTCGAGGATCTATTTTACATTGACGAAATCAAACTTACCTCCTTTTTCTTATTTTACGAGGTAGAAAATTTAAAATAAAAAAGACGTGACACGTAAAAATTGTACTTCCTTTCGTTATTATGTATTAAAACATGACCAAGATGAATTATTAGTGAGAACAGGTTTTTTTTAAAAAAATAAATGACTTTATACCTTTTTGTAATTGTTTGTTTCTGTTTGGCACGACGCGACGGTCTCTCCTTCTCCACGGAAAGAGTTAAATTTCGAAGGGGAGAAAAAGAAATGCCTTCATCCCTTTTCCGTTTTGTGCTGTGTACGCCATTTGCCGCTTTCCCGACCTATCTCTTGAAGTGTTCCGCGCGCAGAGGGTATGTGCCTGAGGCGCAGAGCGGACAGGATGGTAGGGATAAGTAGGGTTGAGGGTGGTTTGGGGGGTGGGGGGAGTAAGGGTGGGGCCGTCTTGGCAACCCCTTCCCAGCATCCCCGGAGCAGTAAACCCCGTTATCAACTGCGCAGCACTCGGGCGACTCCCTGAAGATGACGTGCAGTGCTTTGCAGGCAGCGCGGCACACGCGATGAAAAGACCTTTTGGGAGGGGATAGGAACTCCCACTCACAATTGCACGAAAGACGCGACGCGACGCGACAGAGAAAAATCGCGTTATTTTGAACGCGCGTTTTTTTTTAAACCCCAAACGACTAAAGAAAAGTAAACGATTATACATAAAAAAAAATGTTACTGTACTTGAATTAGATCATGTGAAAAACAAGTCGAGATGGCATGGCCACGTCCATTGAATTTGGGGGAAAAAAAGTCTGCCTGGAAAAATGATGGAGTTGAAGCCCACAGGAAAAAAAACCCACAAGGCTGATCAAGCAAGAGATGGGAAGAGAAGATAGTCAAATGAGTGCAGGAGATAGGAGAAGAGTAGAGCAGAATGAAGAAGAAGGAAATTTGGAGGGACAGAGGACCATGAAAGCATTTTACTTTGCTGATTCGGTCGCTTGGTGGAAGCAGTATGATGATGATGATGATGATGATGATGATAAAGATGATGATAAAGATGATGATATATGCACCATACATACGGCAGCCGTCAATGTTTACAAGTTTACTTTTAATAGATATACATTAAATTTAAATTGAACGTCCATAAAAAAAACACTCTGCATGAACACATTTCAAGGATTTAAAACATAAATACAGTACATTAAAAAAAACACGAATAATAGTAACTAATCGCCCTAAATATGTGCAAGTGCATTATTTGTTTAAAGGAAAGATAAATTAAATTTGTGCACTTCCATCTAACATGGTTTATGCAACCGACATGAGAATTCATATAACTTATTATATTTTTATGAGTTCATATCGCTAGGTTTTGGGCAAGTTTACAAGGTGGCGGGTGACCTACATTAAATTGAAACGCCACTGCAATGCCAGAGACCACAAATGCTTAACTAAAAGTCGAGACTCTGAAAACCGCAGTAGGACGGAACGCAATTAAAGCCGGAGGCATAGATAACAAGACTCGCACGAAAATCAGAAAAAAAAAATGGCGCGCAAACTCTCAAAACGCGGGACAAAGAATGGAACACATTTCAGGCGGTGGTTAGCATGATAATGAGACGGCAACTGTTCTAAGGACCGCGAGTAATTAAGTCACAACCCCCTCCACTTCTCCACCAGGTCTTTCAAAGCGCGGCTCTTTCAGAGTTAACGCGCAGCGCATAAAGAGATAGGAAATGGTGAGCCGTATAATGGGGGAGACACCATCGTCTCCCGGATGCTGCTATTAAGTTACTTAACGCCCCAGTATTAAATATGTGCAACGCAGGGGTGAACAAACATAGTTTCTCAGGGTGCCATTAACAATTTCCTGGCAATATTTTTTGACGTGACAACGTATAATAAATCGATTAACGCCGGCTGCACGCACGAAAAAGTGTCCCGTTACGCAAATTGTCCCGTTACGCTATGTCCCGTTACGCTCATTGTACGCTTGCGCCGTATCTATCTCTGTTCTACTCGATTGGAACAACCATCGATTTGACTTCTTCGAGGCACATTAAACTTGCACTCCCATTCGTTTCCTACTTTTCCTATCATCGTCCTATCCTTAACAGAATAATACAGATTGGAAGAAGTTAAATAGCAAACATGTATAAAAGTTATAGTTAAAATAATCTGTTCGTTAAAGTAATAAACATATTTGAATTAATGAGTGCAAATAAAAGTAAATTTATCAATTAAATTGTAGATTTAATTTCAATCCTTCTTTGTATCCATACAAAAGAGTGATAATTCAATAAAAATGATTCAATTTTATTCATAAAAGTATGCAATCATTTCATCAATGTTTTGTTATGACGTTGTCACGTTAAACTATCGTCCGTAAACAGACTTTACAGACAACCAGTTTTTTTTTTTTTCGAAAACAGGGGGAAAAAAATGTAGCAATCGTAAAATGTTCACCGCATTCTTTGAATCATTCTTACAGTGGGGAGAATATCTCAGTTCACCAAAACGTCGCAACTGTTTTGTCTTAGAAAATCCAGATGTATTCGTCTGTGCTGTCGTCGTGGTTTCCAGAATATGCGTTGTTTGTATTGCCGTTGTGTTATCCAGATTGTCTAGTTAGTATCATCGTTAGGTTCAACTGCTTGTCGCTGTGTTATCCAAGGTTGTTGTCCGTCTGTGTTCACTGCTTGTTGCAACTGTCTCGTCGTTAGCCCACTGTGTTCTTCTGTGCTGTGTTGTTGTTCCAATTCCTTCCACGGAATTCTCTGTGTTCATTGTTCGCGTATTTCCTATAACATACAGTGTAAAGCACCAATGACGCATGTCCAAAATATAGTTTTAAATAGTGAAAATTTTCTTAAAACAATAAAATGTCGGCTACAGTATATACATACATATATATAAATAAAAGAAAAATGCTGAAATTTTAAATTACAACTGGACCGCGGATATGCAATCAGGGACCGACTGCCATTTCATAAATTCGCGATATAGTTTAGTGGAAAAAAAAAATCCATAGTCAGTTTCTTCGAAGAGGACCCAATAAGTGATAAAATGATGCCAAAATACGCAGCAGTGAACTAAGTGAAAATTTTTTTTTTCGCAAGGCTATGAGAAAATGGCTGTAAGCCAAGAAAACCTTTTTAGTTTATGCCTGATTTCATAATGACGTTCAGAATTAACTTCCTGTTAATTTTTTTCAGATATGGGTATCGAAAAATAAAAACAGATAAAAACAGTACCTAAAGCTGTAATGTACGGATTTGGACATTAATGTACCTATTATATTTTCCCACTCAATTTAAAAAATAAAACAACGAAACATTTATTATGACTTACTGGATTTTCTCTGGGTACTCCCGTTAAACCTTTCATTCCGTCAATTATATATTCTTATTCAATCCCCACATAGCTCCGATGGCGACAAGACAAGCCCTGATGTATTGGTTAATTCTTCGAGTTAAAACGGGATGTTTCATAGCGATTCATTTTCACGCTTAAATAAACTGTAAACACATGGATCAGTGATAAGATACTTGACTAGACAATGCAGGGATCCATACATAACTTAGATACATACAACATAGAACAGTCATTACTTATAACTCTCGAAAACCTGGAACTGCCATAAGTTAGAGCGATCATTACTTAGAAACACATGACAACGAAACACAACTAGAAACGTCGTTACTTAGTAAATCATAACCAAGTACTATTACAACTTATAAATCCACCACTTATACCAGTCATAACTTTGAAACACGTAGCTTAGAAACACATAACGTCGAACCACAGAACTCAGAAACATCACAACGTAGATTTACTCAACTTAGAATGCTCATAACTTAGAAACACACAACTTAGAATTGTCATAACTTAGAAAAACGTAACTTATAATCACACAATACCGAACCACATAACTTACAATCATCATAACTTAGAAACACGCAACTCAGAACTGGCATAAAGCAGTAAGTTCTATATTGTGTGTTTCTAAGTTGTTCGGTTCTAAGTTATTACAGCAACCCGGGAACACACGAATGGTTCCTTTCTTAATGAACCCTGTTTTCGTATTTCTGTTATCATCTCTAAACGACCACACTAATGACAAACCATTAAGCACAAATAAAGATAAGTGTCTAAAATCCTACACAAAGAGTTTTTTTCTCTCGCAAAACCGACGTGTGGAATTAAAAGCTCAAACTCATGGAAAATTAATCATTTCATTCGTAAATGGCATTACTATGTTGTAAGGTCTGTTTTTATACTTTCTACACAATACCTCTCTTGCACGGTTTTTTTTTCCTGTCACAACTATTTTAATTATTATCACTTGCGTGACTTTTTGCACCCATTGTAGTATACTTAGTAAATACCTACTTGAAAATATTTGAGACAGAACAACAAATGTAGGAGAATTAAAAAAAAAACATTAAATAAAAACGATGGTGAAGAAATGGGGGAAAAAAATTAATCAATCTGGCTTGAGAGACTTAAACTAAAAAAAAAAATATTCTAAAATTTACTGACAGATGCCCAAATTATACGCGCAAGTGCACCTTGTTTTTTTTTTTTTTTTTTTTTTTGCTGTTGTAGAAATTAAAGGTTTAGAAAGTTACTTTTTTTTTACGTCAGGGTAGATTTTTTGCGCGTATTGCTGATCGCAACAAAAAAAGAAAGTTTTTTTTTTGGGTCAGCTCAACGACATTTAAAAATAGTCTAAAATCGTAAAATATATATATATTACCAACTACGAAGTTGCACGCTCGAGCGCGCACTTCCGATGTGTTCGGAACTGTCCGGAACTGTTCGTGCGCGTCCGTCTCACTTCCATTCCAGCCAATCGTGGTCGTGTGGTTAGCGTGACGGACTAACGATCCAATCCTGAGGGGTAAAAAAGAAAAAAAAAATCCAATCCTAGGCTGTCTCTGTCGCCCCGAAACGCGGGGCGTCCGGTGGAAACGGAGACTCCCGTCAAGGCCTGGCGGCCCTTTCGCACCGACGGTTCTCCTAAATACCCGACGTTGTGTACGGGTGTGTGTGTATACATACATATAAATATAAACCCCGCACTCGGAGCACGGATGCGCGTCGCCTCAGGCCGGAGAGCCATCCGCCATCCGGCGACGACGGGAGAGCGGAAAGGACGTCTCTCTGTCGGCGGTCACGTCGTGTCATTCCCCGCGTCTGCGGCCCCGGGGCCGGGAGAAGGCCCGAAGGGCGGCGCGGCAGGGTAACTACTCCCTTCGGGGCAGCTCGGGGCAGCTCGGGGCAGCTCGGGGCAGCTCGGGGCAGCCCTCGGCGACACCCGGGGCCTGAAGGGCGGAGGCTGACGTGCTGGGTCCGAGGTTAAGACTCTTCCCCCTCCCAATCCCCCCCCCAACCCGGGACCCACAAGGAAAAAATAGAGAAACAGCGAGGTTTCTGCGTCACACTAAAAGACTCAAAAGGCCCTGACACACAGTCAAACATTTTTTGTCTCCAGCTATACTGGACAACAGAGTTGGATGGGTACGGAAAAATACCCTCCAGTTTAATACATCAAATACGTGTTTTGACAGATAACCTCAAATTTGCGTTAAATCATGTCACACTATCAGAGTTAATTTTTTTGGTATGAGATATCTCAAACTTTTCAATTGTTATATCTTTTTTTTTTTAAATTAAATAATGCATCACTGTGCTGAATTTGACATTTTTTTCCAACTTGTTATGTATGCTTTTTGTGCATTAAAATTTTTTAAACGCGTATAAATTTACTCTTTAAAAAATATTTTACATAATAAAAATAAACGTTCAGTGATTTTTTTAAGTTATAGAAATATAATTTCCTCTTTATAAAAACAATTACTTCGCAAACATTCATATTACAATAATTTTAGTTATTTCACTTTTATAACTTCTTTAATAGCCCATTTTTAAGATTCGTTGTGACGGAATAGAATGTCATTTCCGTTTTCAAATGGGCGCGATTTTGAGTGGCTGATTGTATCCAACATCAAAAATATTTTAGAAGCCGCGCTGTATGAAAAAAAAAAATATTTAATGTAAACTCAAATCATCCAACTTGTAAAACAAACATGGGTGCGCTGGTGACGTTTTAGGTGACGTCATAACCTTCCACCATTATTTCACACAACATACTGGAAGGGTGTTGGAAGCGATGATTTGACAGTGTGTGAGGGCCTTAAGGGGGAGAGATAGGAGCTGCGTGTTCGTATGTGATCTTTACCTTAACGAAGACATATTTCCAACATTTAAAAGTAACAAACTCTTATGGCACAAAACACTGTTTGAAATCAATGTGGCGTCTTTCTGTTTCTATTTCGCTTTATTTAAGGGTAGGCCCGATCCCCCGCATTACTGCATATTTCCCTCTCAAAGCTATCAATTAAAGCATCGGCAATAACGTTCCAAGACTTTATTTTATTATTAGCAGTGTGTCCGACGGGAAAGTATTTGATCCTCATTTTTGATTAATTACCAAAACCGCTGACACAACTGACTTTGTTTGATAAACAGAATACTACATACCAATTTCCATATTTATAACTTCAAAAATGATAAAACGTCCATATAAACTTTCATCCCCTATATAATCCCCTTGATGAATTCTCAAAAATTGTCAAAAACCTTTCTTAGTGCTCACCTACATTATATAAGGAACTTTCTCGCAAAATTTCATGCTTCTCGACCGCCGGTTTAAGCTGTGTATTGTCTGTCAGTCATTGTTAGTTTAAATCACCGGAGTTGTAGCAGAAAGAACATACATTACAAAAATATGTTAAGCAACACTGAGTAGTTGCATTTGTAGAAATTGTTAATCTACGGAATACTCATTGTGTATCTAGTTGTGTAGCAACTGCTATCAAAACACGCGGACATTATACTTTAGGAGAGCAAAATTAATAAAGTATAGCACTAAAAATTACATAAGTTCTAAAACATCTAGAAAAAGAATAGAATGCTCCACAAAGCAGAAATAGAATAATTAAAAAAATAAAAGGAATTTAATCCAAGAGTCTGAAATAACGCGGGTTATTCTTTTTGCAACAAACCGTAATAGAAAACTTTTCCTTGAAGAAGAATCCTCAAATTAAAACGCATGAGGCCAAGATGCAGGTTTGTTCATAAATTTCTCTTCTGGGATGCGAAGTTATGGAAATAATAAACAAAAATTAAGATTAAAAACTACTACAGCTTTTTCAAAGCTTCTAATTCAGAAATGCATTGACAGCAAATAATTTCGTAGTAGTAATTCCTTAGACGGAAATTGCTTGAAAATAAATCCGTTCAAAACAGCGATATTCGACATAGTTATTCACATTAAATAAAATTATGCGGTAAACTCTCATATAAAGTAAGTCTTGTAGAGTTGCTCACAATTTTCAAAAGCCCGGTTTCATTTACGTGGAATATGTACAAATGTACAGTTTAACGACGCGAGGTTAAAATGTAAGACCTTCTTCTTCTGAAGCGAAATGTAATTATAATTAATGAAATAGATAAAAAAATGAATATCTTCAGTGCAGCATCTCAGACGTAAAAAGGGCAATTTCATTTAAACAACTAACAGCAAAGACATTTTTTTTAACCATCAGTAAGTAAAATATATAAAGGATAAAGAAGTTGCATTAATCTTCCGGGGCTGGTCTACTTATTTTGTACACTGTAAAAAAAAAAGAAATTTTACAGAAGTGTATGTGGCAGAAGATTCTCCAAAATGCAAAAAAGTAATTATGCAATTCTGCGGAACACATTTTTAATTGGGTAAATTTAACTATTCATACCGTAGAAACATTTACCACGCTAACGTAGAAAGTTATTTATAAATAAGGCTAATTTAAGAATTTTTCTTTAAAAATTTTTTTGAAAAAATAAATTGAAAATAATTTTTTTCCCCCAAACGTATATTATATTCGATTTTATTTTGAATTGTTTTCAATATAGGAGCATTCAGGATCAAGTGACAAAAATTAATATATATAGTATCTATTAATTTGGTGCAGGGCATGGATTTTACTTATGAAAAAATATGTACGTAACTCAAAAATTACAATAGTATATATATATATATATATATATATATATATATATATAAATTCAGTTTTTTATTTATAACCGTAATGAGGTAATTGACCTATTAACTGCTTTAGGCTTGCCGTTGAGTTATACGACATCCTGACAAGTGATTCATCCTGCCCTCCCATATTTTCTTAGGCTCGGTTTGTGAATTTCGCAAGAAACGCAAGAGCATAAGGACGCAACACGCAAAAAAGAAACGCAAGTAAACAATGGTACTTTGTAAAACACGCAAGTTGCAAGACGTCACCAAACCTAAAACTAGAACTGTTAAACTTCATAACATTATTTCCGTATCTTTTTTACCCCCATTGGAATGTTTCTACGAAAACGTGTAAAATTCTTAATAATGAATCAATTTTCGTTCACTGAGCAATATTTTAATAAGTCATAAAATGATGCCTGTGATGATAAGAAAATCGTAGCCTTAAACACATGCAAGTATGCATATTTAATAGTTTTTCGGAACGAATTCACTTAAAATATAGAAAGTTTGAAACTCAAGTTGAAATGCAAAAAATTGATAGTTGGTCGAAGCTTGTTGATTTTTTCCTTTTTTTTTTTTGCGTCTTATGTAGTTTATAAACGTGTATTTGAAAAAAAATCTTTATTTAACGTTTTTACGTCATGTGTAGCTTATAAACGGGTATTTGAAAAAAAATTAATGTTTTGAGTCTTGTGTAGTTTCAAACGGTTATTTGAAAAAAAAAATAGATAAGAGACATACTTATAAAGAGATATTTTACGTTTTTGCGTCTTGTGTAGTTCATAAACGTATATTTGAAAAAAAAAATTAATTTAACGTTTTTGCGTCTTGTGTAGTTCATAAACGTGTATTTGAAAAATAAACTTTATTTAAAGTTTTTGCGTCTTGTATAGTTCATAAACGTGT
Organism: Bacillus rossius redtenbacheri; assembly: GCF_032445375.1. Taxonomy (NCBI): domain Eukaryota; kingdom Metazoa; phylum Arthropoda; class Insecta; order Phasmatodea; family Bacillidae; genus Bacillus; species Bacillus rossius. Next base: position 36,495,642 of record NC_086337.1, on the reverse strand, counting down.
ATTTGAAAAAAAATGTTTATTTAACGTTTTTGCGACTTGTATAGTTCATAAACGTGTATTTGAAAAATAATCTTTATTTAACGTTTTTGCGTCTTGTATAGTTCATAAACGTGTAATTGAAAAAAAATCTTTATTTAACGTTTTTTCGTCTTGTGTAGTTCATAAACGTGAATATGAAAAAAAAAATCTTTATTTAACGTTTTTGCGTCTTGTGTAGTTCATAAACGTGTATTTGAAAAAAATCTTTATTTAACGTTTTTGCGTCTTGTTTAGTTCATAAACGTGTATTTGAAAAAAAAAAAACACTTTATTTAACTTTTTTGCGTCTTGTGTAGTTCATAAACGTGTATTTGAAAAATAAACTTTATTTAAAGTTTTTGCGTCTTGTATAGTTCATAAACGTATATTTGAAAAAAAATGTTTATTTAACGTTTTTGCGTCTTGTGTAGTTCATAAACGTGTATTTGAAAAATAAACTTTATTTAAAGTTTTTGCGTCTTGTGTAGTTCATAAACGTGTATTTGAAAAATAAACTTTATTTAAAGTTTTTGCGTCTTGTATAGTTCATAAACGTGTATTTGAAAAAAAATGTTTATTTAACGTTTTTGCGTCTTGTGTAGTTCATAAACGTGTATTTGAAAAATAAACTTTATTTAAAGTTTTTGCGTCTTGTATAGTTCATAAACGTGTATTTGAAAAATAAACTTTATTTAACGTTTTTGCGTCTTGTGTAGTTCATAAACGTGCATTTGAAAAAAAAAATAACGTTTTTTTCTACGTCTTTTCTTGCGTAGTTTATAAACCCGGCCTCACGCCCCTCTGAGTGTTTGTCGGGCGAACAACAATAGAGCCCAAACTTGCCCGTGAGCTCGGCCCAAGTCCGCTAGTCGCAGAGACAAGCGCGACGTAATGCAGGCTTCCGGACGGGAGATAGCGGGCGGAGCGTTCCACAACTCGCTTCTTACTTTCTATACCCCTCACCGCCACTTCCCCTCCTCCTCCTCGCATTCCGAGACGAGCATCTGGTCCCCGAGTAGAGCACACAGGAAAAAAAAACAACTAAACTCACACAATCAGAATATTGCGCTAAGAAAATACAGAAAGGGGAGAAAAAACACACATACTTTTCTTTCTTATGTGACTGTGTGGCCGTCCTACATACAATAGAGACTTTTTTTTTATACTTTATTCAATATTAATTAGAAAGTAATTTACTTATGTCCTTAGCTCGGATCCTTCAAGCGTGATTGTAAGACTGGAAAAATTTTATGTTAATGAAATTTCGCAATGTATTTATTTATTTATTTATTTATTTAAACGTAAAGTGTGAGTTCATAGTAAATAGATTAATCGCTTATATATATATATTAAAGTTGTTTTTCTTTTCATGATGTGAGGTTTATTTTATGGTCATCAATGCGCTTGAAGTACTTTTGGACTCACGTCACAGACCGTTCATAACTGCTGCTTCAAATAAAGCAATCTTACGAAGTTTCAACGAAATCGTTAATTTTGAATCACACTTTAGTTTTGGGCAAATACATGAAAACCTTTAAGAAAACACGATATTGAAAAATTAAAAAAAAAAAAAAAAATCCCAATCACCGTCATTGAATTGTTATCCTTTCAATGTTTTTTTTTTATGTTTGTTTGAAAAAGTTTTAACGTAATTTTTAAACATAAATTACGTTCCAGATTTTAACTGTGCACTTCTCCCAGCCACTTATGCTAGTTTGTATCAGCTATACTTGTTTTTGTTTTTTTTAGTCCATGAAGGCATTATGGAGAATTACTCAAATATTTTAAAATACCTTAAGTTAAAAAAAGGTAAGTAAAGTATTTTTATTTTTGATGTGTAAACTTCTTAGTTCTCTATATACGACACTAGGTAGGAATAATGTGAATGGAACGGAAGTCGCATGAAACGAAATAGCGTATCTTTGGTGGATGGCTTGAACCAACCATGACTGCAAGGGGCTGAAAAAACAAATGGTGGAATTTAAAAAAAATCATAACTCTCTTAGTAGGTACACTATCAAATCCGTTCAAAATGTTTGTAAATCTTATAATTTTTATCTAAAATTCTGTCCGAAAAAAAATTTGATAAGACAAATCATTGTTTTAGGGGTTAAAAATTTAAAGGCGTACAATTTAAAAAAAATTCAAAATCTTTATCATGTACAATCCGTTTTATTTTACTGTAAAACCTTAAATTATTATCGACAACATTAGTCTAAAATAATTTTATACAACCAACCATTACTGCAAGGGCTGGAATAAATAGGGGTTGAATGACAAAAACTTCATAACTCCCTTAGTAGGAAAACTATAAAATCCGATAAAATTGTTTGTAAACTATATAAATATTATATAAACTTTTTGTGTAGTAATTTTTGATACAATAAACCATTGAAGCAAGGAGTGGATAAAGAGGGGTTAAAAAAAAGAAATTAATAATTCCCTTAGCAGACATAACATAAAATCCGTTTATATTGTTTGTAAATATTATAATTTGTATATTCAGCTTTTATCTGAAACAATTTTTGATAATACAAAACATTACTGCAAGTTGAAAAATGTTGGGGTTGAAATAAGAAAATAAATTAAACGTCCCTAGCATGTACTCTATCGAATTAATGTTTATTTTAATTTAACTTTTTTAATATTGTTGAAAACTTTTGTCTAAAAGTAAATTATGTAACAAACCATTATTGCAAAGGGTGGAAATAACAAGGGTAGAAAGAAAAAAAGTAATTACTTTTTTAATAGATATACTATCAATCCATTATAATTTTTTGTATAACTCCTAAACTTTATTTAAAACCTCTGGCTGAAACAATTTTTGATTAAACGAACTATTGCCGTAAAAACAGGGATTGAAATAAAAAAATTAAAACTTCCTTAGAGTAAAATATGTCGGAATTAATTTTAATGTTAATAATACCTTAAACCTTTGTACAAAAATTATACGACCACGTATTAGTGCAAGGGAAGAAAAATGGTGTATGAATGGTGTTTGGTGTCAAAAATATTTGCATAATTACTTTAGTAGGCATAATATGAAATTGGTGAAGACATTCAATGCTGGAAGCCTTAAGATAAAAACATTCAAAATATTTTCGGTGCATGGAATATGAGAAAATGTTTAAACGATATTTTTGAATATTGGCAAACATATAGGATGTCATGTACAATAAGTTCTAAAAAAATTTCAAGAGTTTATAGAAGTTTCCTAAAAAATATCCGACAGAAATATGTTCTTTGAAATTTACACACGCCTATAGGATGTGCCGAAAGGGATTTTTTTTTTAAAATTTGACGTCTCTTCGCCAGTGAGGTGATTAGATAATGACATAAACCATTTAAGTAAGGGAATTCGGGAGAGAAATTGGCCACGTACTTGTGTTAGGAACCATCCCAGCATGAGCCTGGAGTGATACTGATAAACTGTGGAAAACCGAAAGTAAGATGGACGAAACAGGATTCGAAACTGAATCATACCAAACGCCAGTCCAATGTTTGAACGTTGCGCCATTTCACCTAGGCTCAAAAACATCTCTTTCAAAGTGAATCCCGTATTAGATAGTGCGGATTAAAAAAAATAGCAATTCATAAATTATTCAAGTTATTTACCGTTCACTGTTAATGGTTGGAACAAAATCATATCATACGGAATAATAATGAGCTTTATTACGCGAACATTCCAGTTAAGCGAAAATTTGTTTCGTGAACATTTTTATTATTCTGTCTTGTATGATATCTTTTTGCTTAATTAAATACCTGGATAATGCTCAGAGTAGGTCAACTACACAATGGCTCGAGCTAAATGACAAGTGGTATTATCATGTTGGACTACTGGTATTGTTTGCTATTGAATTTTAGACGTCAATAATTTCCTTTTGTACCATAGCAAAAAAAAAAAGCTTTCTTACACACTGCCAAACATAAATTCGTTAACATTTTTTTGGGAAAAAATATTGACATATATATTTTTATTATTTTTAAAAACAAGATCTAAAATTTGTTTAAGTTTTCTTTAATATTAAATATTTTTTAAAATTATTACATAAATTAAATTAAAATTTTCATTACAGCTTGCTTAAGAGATTAAAAAAATAATCTTCCTGGTGTACGGAACGTCAACAACAAATCTGATCAGTGAAAAAAAGGCGAACTGTGCGAAAGGGGTCGAGGAGGAATTAGAGAAGGGTTGGAGGGGGGGCGAGGGATAAGAAAGGGGGTTGATGGCGCGAGAGAATGTGAGATAACGCGGTGGAGAAATGTCGTGGGGGGGGGGGGGGGTAGGAAGGAAAGGAGGGGCGTGGAGGGATCTTCCCCGGGGAGAAATATGACAGGAAGCAATTACGCCGCGGTCGGGACAAAAGAGTTACTTGCCCAGGTACCCCGTAGCCCTTGGGCCACCTCGGCGCGGGAGAAAAGGCGTCGGGAGAAGGTGTGGCGCCGCCCGGCGAATGAACCCCACGTTGTTCCAGGGTTTACGCTATTTGCACTATTGTACCAGATCTAGTAATATAGGCTATATAGTGTTTTAGCACTTTTACTCACAGATATAGCAAGTTTTGTTTTAAAGTTCAAAATGCTGAACATAAATATGTACATACATATATATATGTAAATAAATAAATATATATATCTAAATAAATAAATATATATGTAAATAAATATATATATGTAAATATATATGTAACATATATATATATATATATTCTTTTAGCACTTTTACTCACATATCTGGCACGTTTTGTTTTACATTTCAAAATTCTGAACATACATACATATATATATATATATATATATATATATATATATACACACACACATATAGATAGTGTTTTAGCACTTTTACTCACAGATCTAGCACGTTTTTTTACAGTTCAAAATGCTGAACATATATGTACATATATGCATATATATAGTGTTTTAGCACTTTTACTCACATATCTAGCACGTTTTGTTTTACAATTCGAAATGCTGAACAAGAGCAAATTTGTTCTCTTTGAATACACAACGTTAGTCAAATCTGCTCTATCTCCCCTTCTTTCAGACTGCAGCAACTGAAAGAGCGTTTTATGCAGTAACGTTAAACAAACCTAATCCAAGAAGCAAATTTACAACTTTTTTTTTTTTTTTTTCAAACGGATGATATATGACAAATTATTAAAAAAATATTCATCACCTACAGATTTTTACCATTTCAGAACACATATGATAAAGCAAATGTATGAATACTTTCTGTATTTTTTTTTGGTGAGTTACAACCCTTTTTAAAGTGTACATATATTATTAAAATTTTAACAATTTAATGTAAAATTATTTTAAATACTTTATATTCCTATATTTTTTTAAATACCAAAAATTACCTATTAAATCAACAAACGTGTCAAGAGTAAGAATTACAATTCGGACATTTGTTGTCTTCGAGAGTACAAGCGGATGCCGAACAATTATAAACGTTTACAACACCAATTTAGAGCTTTTATTTTAATATTTTATTGTTAGTTAAAAGGCTTAAATTTTGAGTTCAACTTTAAGAACTTATCAATATCGCAAATCTGTCTATATAGTGCAAAACAATAGGAAATAAGTCTAGTACTTTTCCTCCAGATATAGTAACTTTTTCCCGCCAAAGTTGGTAGTTCACCACGGATCCCAGATACAAACGCTTCACTTACGCGCCTTTGCCTAGCTAACTAATGCCGTGAATTCCCAACAATATCCGCGTATATAAGAGACTGTCGCGATCATCGTTACATCAAAACTGAACACTTTTATTGCGCACTGGAATTTACCAATTTCACTTTAGGTCTCGTCCACGATAAAATACCCTATCGAGGTCAACGATATACAATAACAGAAATTTAGAAACTTAATTTCCTTATTTCGTTTATCTGAACAAATTGGATTCAACGTCTGAAAGACATTCCTTTTAACAATGTAAACGTAGCCTGTTTATTTGAACGACATACTTAAACAAGAATTTTGTAGCTTTTTATTAAAAATATATATATGAAGACACTTATAAATAATTCCAAAGTCGTCACTTTAGTCAGTAATGTATCATAAATATTCAAATTTTGTACTAATTATTCTTTTTTTTTCAGATAAAAAGTACAATTATATTTTTTATCAAGACACACAGCACGTCATCTTCGAAGCGATCGATGACGCCGGGCAATTTTCTCCACAACAAGCGAAAACGATTGTCCACGAAAAGGACAAGAAAAAAAAAATCTTCCAGTGCTCGCCAGTTGATGTGTAACATCTAACCTCGGTAACGAGCAAATTCATGTGTTCCCATGTTGAAAATACACTTATAATATGAGACTCGGACCCGAATATTAACGTAGATTTATTTAAAATAATGCCGAGCGTAAAATATATACGCAAGTTGTCTTTTCCACTACATTTCTGGACGAATCACATATAGTTTCTGCACCCGCCGCTAGAATTCGCTGTCGGAGCAGCTACGTCGACTACCGAATCATTTGATCACCAGGCCGAAATTAAAAAATATATAATGAACTGACTCCACTGAAAGCCTAAAAGACTAAAAATAAATTACTGAACACCGGCTTTGGATCTGATTTTGACAATAAATTTTATTAAAATAATGCCCATCTTGTTAAAATTCATGAACAGTTAACACTATAAAGTTTCTCTTTGACTTTGTTAACTTTAATTTCGTTCCGTTTTCACAAAATGACTCATAACAAATGCCGTATACAGAAAAATAAGTTGTTACACATAAAAAATTCTACCGCAGGTTTAGCTAGGTGGAGGGAATGTAAACCGAGCGCGCGCGCGCCTGCGTCTAGAGTGAAGTAGGCAACACGCAATGCGCGCACGGTGAACGGGAAGCGTGTGTTTGCCCCTGCACCAAGTCGTGTGGCGGGAGCTTGAAAGTTTGCTTATAAATTGTCGAAATTTCCATAATCCCACCCTTTTTTTTCCTTCCCCGCTCAAATAAAATCCATCTCGCTACGACCGCGCCGGGGGAGAAACGGGTGAGCGTTGTCTCACGGGTGGTGCGGCTGGATGGGTCGTCCAAGAAATCTCTCTCAGAAAAGAAAAGAGGGGTAAAGTTGGGCCCGAGGCAAGGTGCGTTGTGTTCGCGTAGTTTCCGTGGAGTATCGATATCTTTTTTCTCCTTCTTTGTTTCAATCTCCGGATCGGAATCATTTCTGCGGATGGTCTGACCATTATGACCATATACCAAATACGAATATATAGGATGGTGACCGTGAAAGAATGTCACAGTTTCGATGGTATATTATAACAGTTTAATTTAGACAATTTACAACAAATCATACATAAAATTGAAGATAAAATAATTTATTTTTTCTTACAAGTGTACAATACGTGCACATTTAGTAATAAGGCACACATTATACCTAAAGTCAAGTTATTCCCATACACTTTGGTTAACACGTCCGGATTAATGGAAGCAATAGCCTCTTCAATTCTGTGTTTCAACTCTGGCAAAATCATTAGATAGCGGTGGAATGTAGACACGAACTTTTATAAATCCCCAAAGAGAAAAAAAATCACATGGCGTTATAACAAAAGAACGCGGAGGCCAGCGAAAAAGAGCTCTGTCGTCTCGACCATCACGACCAATCCAATGGCCAGGGACTTCGACGTTCATCCACTCTCCTACAAATAGATTCCGAAGGGGAGGGCTGAAATTAAAGATTCACTCTTAGCAAATTGCAGAACACAAAACGCTTTACGCTCAGGAGTCGCCATTTGTCGTAGGTGGCGCTGCAAGCGAGGAAACAACAGAGCAGTACTCTCGCATTCGCTTATCTAAAACTGTTTGAGATACTCTTTAATAATAATGACCTAGAACAAAAACGCTACAACGCTTACTTTTGAGGCTACTGAAATTTATAACTCCTTAATAGCCCATTGCGGACGCGGCGGAGTCTCGAGCGAAGCTGCGAGCGAGGCGTCGAGCGGATCCTCGGCGAAGGGGAAGTGCGTCGGCGGCGGCGGAGTGCGGCGACGGAGTCCCGCGGCGGAGACCCACGACGGGTGCTGCGGCGAGAGTTGCGCCCGAGGTGCGGCCCAGCGAGGTGTGAGGAACGAGTGACTGGGGAATAGGCCGTTCTTTAAGTGTAATTAATTAATTGCCATTTTAGAAGATTAATTGTAAGTGACATAAATAGTGGCCATCAATAAAACTGTGTGTGAAATAAAATCTTTAATTGGGCTATCCTTTACGAACCCACGGTAAATCGTAACAATATATTAAATAAAGTTGATATTGCGATAAAGGAACCTCAACATTACATGTGGTGTGCTCAGAATCACGACTGCAGACGAGGTGCTTATTTTACATGAGTCACTTGGAGGTTTGGGCTCGATACATAGAACTTCACCTCAAACTATGAGCGCGGCACAAGTTAGTGAAAAACGGCCACCAAGGATTCATTTTTCCCAGCGATCTTGCACGCCTTATCTTTGTACCCGTTTAGTATTTTTTTTTAAAGAGAACTTAAAAGACGAACTTTTAATGAAAGTTGGCTGTGCGTGGAAGAGACCTCAAAGAAGACCGAGAGAAAAGTGATTGTGCAAGATTATTGCCGCAGCGGAAGAGGGAAAAGAGGAAGAGTGGTGGGAAGATAATGGCGATAGCTGAATGTTACCCGGTTGAAGCTGCCACAATATTGAAACATCAGCGGACGGTGATAAATGATTTATGGTTTAGTGGCTCGTACAAACAAGCGTCCAGATATCTGAACAATATCCACGCGTTAGATTTTTCCCCCCTAGCTTCTTTGATGAGCATAGTCAAAACTTTCGAAATGGTTTCAGTGGTAACTACAACTCAATAAAACCCGTCCGCGTAAAATGTGAATGTAACAACAACAGAAACTTTTGAAGGGAAATGTTTTTTTTTTACAGCCGGCGGAGAAATATCTGAATCACAGGGAAACGGATGTGTGTTTATCGTATGTAACTGATGTAACTAATATCGCTCGATGGCGCAGTGTTAAAATAAAGTTTTTAATTGAAACGGCCGTTAACAGAGATGGCAGTAACAACGCATGATTTCGTATACTTTCCAATACTTTTGTAAACACGTTTACAAAATACGTTTGTGATAATTTTGCATAATTTCGCATACTTTTCCAACTCATAATTCTAAACTCAAAACTCTCAACTCTAAGGTTGGATCTGGTGTTAGCATTAGAATTGTAACAATTTGTATGGTCATTGCCAATATGGTTATGTATCATATTTTAGCTACCACAAAGCTATTAATTCATTCTTACATTCCGTTTAAAGCGACAACAATAAGTCGGAAGGTATTGTAAGTGCCTGACTCTGCCACTGCAACACAAGGGTACGCTGAAAACTATATATAACTGTATATAAGTATCATTCTGTTGCTGATACTGCAGTTTGGATGCTGTTATATCGTGAGCCATTTTCGTCTCTAACTACATTTGACAACAAAATTCGAGAGATAATATTGAAAGAAATGCGACCTAAAATTTTCTCCGTCAAATGAAGTCACACTATCAGAGTTTATTATTGGACTGAGATAGATCAATATTTTCATTACTAATCTTTGTGTATCCCAATGCCGAATATAAAATTTCGGCGTTTTAATTTTTGTGCAGTTTTTATTAATTGATAAAAAACCTGTAAATTTAATGCTTTTTTATACTTGTCGCATACAAAATGAACGTTATGCATTCTCAAAAAAATTCACACACACATCATTCACATTTTCTAGATAAATTACTTTATATACGACATTAATATTAAAATTAGTATACTTTTATAATCTTTGAACTTCCGTGTTGTTCTTTGCCATTTTAAAGTTTCGTTTCGATGGAAACAACAGCAATTTTCTTTTTAACTTGGCAGGATTCCGATAGGCTGATCCCGTCCAACATCTACATAACATATTTCAGAGAACCCGTCCTACATGGAAAAATATTTGATGCAATGTCAATGTCATCCAACTTTCATTTCCCTGCAAGGTGATGGAAGCGAAACGCGTGACAGGGACTTTACATGACTGTTTTCTCTATCCTTTCCTCTGACCCCCCCCCCCCCCCCTCCCCCCGGCGCCAAGAGCTGTCAACACAAAACGTCTCGCTTTGCAGTTCCGGACAGAGAGTAGCGATTCGCGAAGTCTCGCGAGAGAGAGAGAGAGAGAGAGAGAGACTCGGGGGGGGGGGGGGGGGGGAAGGATGGGCGATGACGTCAGCGGGAGTACAGCATTACGTATTCGGAACAAAGCACTCACGAGACTTCCCAGGCCTCCCTCGCACGTGATCAAATAACTCATTCGCGAGCGCCCTGTTCTCTCTGTTCCCCTCCGCATCCCCTCCCCCCTTACATTGAGAGTAGCCAACAGCTGAGAGACGTGGTTGTGACATCAATCCGCCGAGAACATAATCCTAGAATTATTCTCGCGGAAAACTTTTGCGCTGTTTCCGCTGTGCCGTAGCCAGCGCGCCGACTCTCAGGAGGCAGAAGTCGTCCTGCTGTTGGATGCAGCACACGAACCAGGAGGAAGTCAACATCTGCTTGGAATGCCTGGGAGCTCCCTGGTCGAACCTTCGGTCATAGTCTGTGCCACGCAGTGGCGTAGCCAGGATTTGTGTATGGGGGGTGTTAAGAAGCATGCCGCCCCCCCCCCCCCCCCCCCACCGTATTAAAGCGGGGAGTCCGGGGGTGCTCCCCCGGGAAAATTTGGATTTTAAGGTGTAAAATAGTGCTATTTTAGCAGTTTTCGGTTCTTAAATGTAAATAATGTAATGGTAAATATTTTATTAATTTTAATATGAAATTTGTTTGAGTGATGAATAAGAAATTAATTAAAGATTTTGTGCTAAGGGGGGGGGGGGGTTGAACCTCATAAACCCCCCCCCCCTGGCTAAGCCCTTGGTGCCACGCAACTTGTTTCAAATCTGACATCTCTCGAAACGTAGCTCCGGGTGGTACTTACTTATTTCTCTACTGTCGCTTGCAAACCACCACGAGAAGATTGCTTACAAGAGTCTCTGCTGTTGGCGGAACGAACGGTAAACGGCTGTGGCTTATTTGTCGTTCTTATTTCTCTCTCTCTCTCTCTCTCTCTCTCTCTCTCTCTCTCTCTCTCTCTCCAAACGCCGTGGAAATGTTTGCGCTCGGAGACACGTTGCAGCACAAGCTCCAACTGTAGGCCACACCAAAAAAAAAAAAATGAATTTCGCGCTCTTCTGTCTACTTCCTGTTACACTGTTTCCGTCGCATTCACGTAATTTTCCCCGCCAAATGCCGTATACCGAGAGCTAAGATGTTACACATCGATTATGGTTTACCTAAAGAAGCAGGTATTGAAGTTTCAAAATTATGATAAACTTGAAGCACTACAGTAAAATATAATTTGGCACTTAGGTTTACAAAATAAATTCCTTTTTAAAAATACAATTTTTTTACAGTGTTTAGTAATGCCGGGATTGAGGTATTATTTAGTGTGTAATGTTATATTAGAGCTAATGAAATAATATAGTTATTTTAATTATATTATTTAAAATAATAATTTGTTATGCTGAATTTCAATAGCAAGAATCGTTACTTCTATTTTTATTGTGAATTAAGAAATGACGAATGATTTGTAAGTTGATGAAATAATTGACATTAGTTTCTATCAAAACAGCCTGTGTGAATTATTCTGTCTCCACGGAATAAATCGCAAGCACAGATGAATTACAAAACATAACGCACACAAGCGATCTCCACGGAATGAATTTTACGTATCAGATCACGATATTTTACGTATCAGATCACGATATTTTAGTCTGAAGGTTGTATCCAATTTTGTATTTGAGCTCCCGATCTCTCCTGAATATATGTGTGTTAATAAAGCCAGGGTGTAAATAATCAACAATAAAAAAATTCCCCATTTCTTGAAAGCAGGATCAAAATGCACGGCGGAATCCGCAAAACATCGCTAATGAAGCGAAAATGACTATAAGCGGTTTCTCAGTTTTAAGTTATTACAGATTACGTGCGAGAGTAGCGCAATAATCTGCTTAATTACATATACGCGCTATCTGCATGGCGTCCAGAAACAACTGCAGTGTTTTTTGCATCCTTATTCCTCTGATTTATCTCTCTTGTTTATTTTTTTTAAAAGGGTGATATCTGTTGGTCATTAAGTCTTCATGTAAACGGGCAGTAAATCACAATGCCGTTGCGATACCTTCCTGCATCCCGCTGTTTTTTTTTTAAATCCCCGTTGGATTCAGCGAGCCATTTCCGCAAGTGCAGAACCTACAAACTAAACAAAAACTTAAAATGATGGCCGCACCGTTCGATTGTTTGCCAGTAGTTCTGCGGACTTAAATCTTACATTCTTTAAATCAAGCGTCACACATTCCTATCGGTTTTACTCCTGTTGCATTTTCGAAGAGTGTGCTCAGATTAAAAATAATTCATTGAAAAAAAAAAAAGCCATTAATGGTTGAAATAGTTTGTCATAGAAAAAAAAAAGAAACCAGGAATGGACAACAAAGATAAATTCATAAACACACGGATAAAAAAACAAAGCAATATCAGCTGATGTAAAATGTTACTTTTCCTCAAACCAAAACATTCAGTCAATGTCAGAACTCGATCACTGTTAAAAAAAAATTATCCTTTAACTGACGAAAAACGCTGGTTGTAAATTAATCAGAGATCTTCGCAAAATTTACGGGTACCTTTGTTAAATTACGGATGCTATGTTTACTTAAGTAAAACCCTGGTATAAAAGCAAAACATTCTTATTTCTTCTACGTGTTCCCTTACATTATGAACAGAACTCAAAATTAAAAATACGGCGTAATTTTTATTTCCGAAGATCCATTTATCTGAAATTACGAAAACTCTTCGTTTATCTGAGGTCGATTCCTCGTCGAAAAGCCCGCAAATCTGCTGTAATTTCTATTAGTGTCGAATAAACGTTAAGCTCATTCGTTCAACTAGTTCATTCCTACATTCATTCCCCTGGAGTTTTCTCTGCACACGACTGTACTTTTTCGCCTAGGCGCGGAAGAAGTCACGGCGCGTAATTTCCGCCTCGGGATCTGGAAAGAGTTGCCTCGCCGTCCGATGGACCAGGTTTGTGCCGCGGGTAACCAAAGGGGTATATGAGGGGGGGGGGGGGGACGGGTATGTACGGAAAACAAAGCCGTACGGCAGAGGCAGCAGCAGCAGCTGAAGAAGAAGGTATCCCTTGAAATCCTCCTCCTCCTCCTTTCGAAAGCCGCAGGCAGTAAAAGCCCGTCCCGGATTAGCGCCTAATTGAACGAAGGAAAAAAAAAAAAGACACTGGCGCGACGACTATAGCGGTTGCAAACGCCTCGGAAGAATTGAAAGCGAAAAGTCCAAAAAGCTAAGCTACGTCCGTGAAAGCCTCACCCTCCCCCCTTCCGGGCCACTTTCTTCGTCTTCCCGTTTTCTCTCCTTCTGCTACATGAGAGAGGGGAGAAAGGGTGATTTAAATTGCCACAGGTCTAGCGAGGGCGCTGGTGAACGTATTGTCACCAACTTACCTCTCGGCTTCTTGGAAAAGATGGTGAGCCCGAAGCTGCAAAATGGGGGTACCACCATTTCCAACGGACGTTGCCTCGACACAGGAGCCAACCCGTGGTTAAGTGACTCTGGACACGAAACCCTTACGATATGTACCGTCGTTAGTTCAGCGGGCGTTGATTACATACGGCGAGTAAAATCGTATTTTCTCGTTTGATGTTTATAATGAGACTGTGTTTTTAATTCTTGGATTACGCTGTTTTCTGATTTTTTTACATATTCAAGCGACATCTTAATAAAAATTTAACTAAAGAAAATATAATTTTTTTATTGTTATCAATTTTTTCCACCTATTTTTTGAAATGCCAACCAATAACCATTAAACCACAACTATGGCAAGCGAGTAGTGAGAAAAATAGACCACTTATTATGAAAAACGCAGAAACGAAACCGTACATATATGTCCGTATTCGTACAGTTAACCTATGATTTTCTACGATGACGATGAAAAACAAATCGAACAAAAGATTATTGTTTAAGAACATTACTATGGCTACTACAACAGAATTAAAATATGCACACAATTCTTGTCTTTATATAAATTTACAAAATGGTCAAAAATGGCAACAGTAGCTAATGGTTACTATCAATTATTAACTAATATTTCACAATTAATATGTTTCTCAATGAATGAATAACTCTTACAGATGATTAAGATATAAAAAGTTATGATTTATTAATATGTACATTGAATACATCGAATTTAAATCAACATTAAGCTCCCTGCAGACAAAGTTTTTGGTTTTGCGGTGAGAAACAAATACAAACAATAGAGTGGAATCATTTACTCGGAAACATGCTTGTATAAATTTTCATTCATATAACTGCTATCAAGTCGACGACAACACTGAACTTATTTACAAACCTAAAAAAAAAAAAAAAAAATTAAAAAAAAATTCCTCAGTGACCCAAGTTATTGTATGGGATTTATTAACCGTAATTTATTTATTTCTTCTTTCAAATTCACAATCAAAGCAGAAGTAATGACATCTGCTATTAGAATAAATTTATTCTGTAGTTAATATCCAAAACTGGTTTGAATTATAAGTCAATCTGGTGATCATTTTTGACGTGACAACGTCTAATAAATCGATGAACGCCAGCTGCACGCACGAAAAAGAGTCCCGTTACGCACATTGTCCCGTTACGCACGTGGTCCCGTTACGCTGTGTCCCGTTACGCTCATTGTACGCTTGCGCCGCATCTATCTCTCTTCCACTCGATTGGAACAACCATCGATTTGACTTCTTCGAGGCACATTAAACATGAAACACTCCCATTCGTTTCCTACTTTTCCTATCATCGTCCTATCCTTAACAGAATAACACAGATTGGAAGAAGTTAAATAGCAAACATGTATAAAAGTTATAGTTAAAATAATCTCTTCGTTAAAGTAATAAACATATTTGAATTAATGAGTTTAGTTATTACTCCTCTCTCTGAATAGATCTATATACTGTGTGCTATATGTTTACATAGATCTATTCCTTATTATGGTCCCTCTGTCGGGTGGAGTCACTCTAATATTAATGTGTGAAGACTCTTTGAATTGATAGTTGTTTCTGGTCGCCACTCCAATGTAGACCTTAACTTTGTTACCAAAAGAGAACAAGTGTAGTACAATACATAAGAGAAAAAAAAGTAACACTTCAGATCTAATATTTGCAGTAGAGCGAAAAACATGTAGAATTTAGGGTCGTTGAAAACATACACAAGATTAAATAATAATAAAATAAAAATATGATTACACAAATGGTCTTTAATAAAATAAATATATATAATTTTTGGCTTGGCCAGTGGTATATCCTTATGTCTCTCAAACAAACAGGAAATATGTTGCACACATAACAATACAACAAAATGTACTGCAACATGTTTGTTTTGACAGTTTATTTATTTATTATTATTTACGATTTATTTTATTTTTGTTTGCTCTATGTATAATATCATTTATTTTCAGAAACGGCAATATTTGGTTATGTATGTCTATGAAAAAGTGATTCTTTGGATTTTTACCGGACTATTTGAACGAGGTATTGTTGATACCCCTCTAAGGACTAATGGACTTGAAAACTGTAAACGGTAAAATTAACGCCGTAATTTTATTATGTAAATTATTATTTTAATATTTATGTATTTAAATTTTAAGTGAAATTTTGTTATCCGCGCAATTGTTGCGTTCGGAGTTTACGTTTTCGGTAAGAAATTAGGTAACTGAAACGGTCCTTTTGGCCAATCACGGGCCACCATTTAAAAGTGGGTCTTACTGATTATTTTGAGGAAACTAGTAAGAAAGAGAGTTCTACAATGGCCAGCTGAATGAGCGGCAACTTCGTGACGTCGGCGATTTTAAATCCTGAAAATTAGCTATCTAGCATCAGGCATCCCGGATAGTGGATGATAATTATGAACCATTAGGGAGTTCAGAGCATTTAAATAGGATTTATCTAAAAAGATAAATATTATAGGAGTGATTAACGTGAGTAATAAAAGTGCCCAGATTTTTTGTGCCCTAATCTTATGCACGAATCACGAAACTCCCGTTTTTACGTCACATCGTCGCCGAAACTTATTATAAACATTGATTTCATGAATTAAATTGACTTTATAGCTGATTTAAATAATACTTGGAGATAAATTTCACGAATTTACACATTAATTAACAGACTCAGTGGTCCTATAGATGAGAGGCTCTGAGCTCTGCCGATGACTTTGAACCTATCTAGCCGAGGTAAAAATTGATTTAAGTTCCCTAAAAACATTAATTAAAAACTGTGTAGTGTCAACGAACCCGAATTAAGACTTTTAAAAAATATTTAAATGTGCGCAACATAACTCCTGGTAATTGAACTTTTATTGAATTACTATGATGTCACCATTAAGTTAGGTTGTTGTTTTGGATATGAATAATAATTAAATATATTAATAAGATTGAAATCTTTTAAAATCGTTTTTACATTGGAAATTAAATAATTCTATATTTAATATTCAAAGTGTTGTGTTGTGTTATTTGTAATTTCACCCACTCCAGTGTGTATTTATGTATGTTCCCAATCACTCAAGTAACACCTAACTGTGACTTACCTTATATCCACATTGCCAGTGAAGAGTCACACAATTAAGGAATCTGATTTATTACACAGTTTTATTCAGCCCAACGTTTTAGTGTGTGTGTGGAGCCTACTAAGCAGCACGAGAGTAGCTCTACATATTTATTTGGCACTCCAAGTGGGGCCTATACATATATCAACATAGCAAGTGTAGTGCGTGAGGGAAAAGTTCCCCTACATAACTAATTTGGAGCCCATACGGTGGGGCCGATTTTGAGGTTAAGGGACACCTCAACATTTTTTTTGTGTAAATTCTGTACCAGCCAAGTACTGAGTGCAAGTGCACTATTTGCGTAATACATTATTTTTTTCAATTACTTCCTTGCACACCACTATGGCCGACGAACAAAACAAATACTTTCTTAGAGAAAGATCACGAAGTGTAGGAGAGGAGTATGCTACTGCACAGACTTCAAGCAGTGAGTCGCATCATACCTCATCTGCAGGGAATTCGCCTGTAGTCACCTGTGAGGAAAGGTTAGGGCGGCCCACATCTCCCCTAATCATGGAGCAGGAAAACTTAAGTGACACTGTCATTCACACAGCTGCACCCCAGGACAGCACTCCTACTCCACCACCAGTGATACTAGAGTCACTGATGCAGATCTTGCTGCAGACAAATGCTCAGATGAAGCAGACCGACTCTAAATTGGAACAAAACAACACCGTCCTCAGTGAGAAACTGGAGCAGAACAGTACTACCATGGAGTTGAACAACTCTGTGCTCACTGCGAAGTTAGATGAGGCCAGTAATAGCATAAAGAATCTCGAACACAGCATCGAGGTCAGACTCTCACAACAACACGAGGAGATTCAGCAGATAGCCGAACAGGTCTCCCAGTACAACAGCAGGGTAGATGGGTTGGAGTCCCATGTCACTTCCCTAAGAAACATGATGGCCAACGAGCATCGAGGGCAGGCCAATGCCAGGGAAGAGGTACGCGAACACATCCAGCACCTGGAGAGCAGGCTCAGCGATATTGAGGTGGCCACAGCTACACTGAGGGACAGGTTTGAAAATCTGTCTGTTCAACCGAGCCCTACAGCTGCATCAGCTGGTAGTATAGGCCAGGCCCAGGCAAGCGAGTGCCATGGACCTACTGTTCCAACACTGCCCACCACAAGCAAGCGACAGAGCGGCACCGAGTGCTACACTGAGCACCTGCCCCAGGAACCGTCACGTGTCACCCCCATCACTCATCGGCCAAGTAGCAGGACATTTGTAAACATGTCGAGTATGGACCCTGCTACTCTGATCCACCACCCGGCCAAGCATTGGGCAGAGGCCATGCCCACGTTTTCAGGAAGGGTCACCGAGAACCCGATCCGTTTCCTGAAACGCTTCGAGGAATATGCGGCCACGTTCAATCTCAGCGAGGCTGAGGTACTAAAGTGCCTCAACAGTGCTTTGAAAGGGCAGGCTTTCTACTGGTGGGAAATGCTGAGTGCAACCACCAGTAGCTACAACCACTTCCAGGCCATGTTCCGCCAGCAGTATTGGAGTCTGCGCATTCAGAGCAATCTGCGTGCCCAGCTCCATACTGAGAGGTATGACCCCAGGAAGGGCACAACGCTGGAAGCCCACCTCTCAACAATGTTTGAGAAAACTAGATACCTCGACTTGCCCATGACGGACGAGGAGTTCGTAACGGCTATACTCACTCAGTTGCCGCTGCGCTACCAAAAGCAGTTGTCCGGCCTGACGTACCGAGACGTCACAGAGTTCAGAGAGAGGCTCCTGAACTACGACAAGCTGGAGAAAATGGACAGGACGCCAGCACCTAAGGAGGACCACGAGAGGGTGCCTCAGCAAAATCGCCAGCCACCCCTGAATAACTATTGGCAAAACAGGGACAACAAGCCAAGGGACAACCGTCAGGCAGCTGTCCACACTATGACGTGGCAACCCAAGGGCAGGGAGCAAAGCTCGTATGGCCGTTACACTACGAGCCAACGCAAAGGTCCTTACAACAAGAGGAAGACCTGGTGGTCAAACGCGAGGAACTACCATAGTGATGAAGAGATGTACCAGCGCAAGAGGAAGGACGACCGCAACGACAACCGCCGCCGCTCCTACTCACCTGAAGTACGGCCTCCCAGGGAGTCCCGTGACCGACGCCCAAGATCCTCGTCTGAAGACGAGAGAGAGTACGCGAGGAAGTACCGCAAGACGGAGGAACCTCGATACCAGGGCCGGCACGAAGAAACCCGAATGCCACCCCACCATTATTCCCCCCAGACGACAGAGAATCATGGCGGCAATGCCCAGAATAGCCAGTTCTCTGGAAATAAACGCTACCAGAACGCAACGTTTCCGCCACCATTCCAGGCGCAGCATCCAGGACATCAGGCTGCATACTACCAGAGAGGGGAAGTGAACCCGGTAGCAGCCGAGTTCAAGGCTGCAGTGTCCAGCGTCGCAGGACCCAGTAATTGGAACCACAACGAACAACAACAACGTGTTCCAGGTGGACGTGCCAACCAGGGCACGTTAAACTAGAACGGGTTTCAGTTGGATCGCCCCGAACAGAAACCCACTATTCAGGCTCAGGGGTACAAAACGACAAATCTCCAATTTACAGCTGCATCAGCTACGATAAATTTATATGCACTGTTATGCTAAGAGAAAGTGAAAGGGACTTTCTATACAATGAAAACGATGAAAATAGGGTTCATCAAGTTTGTACCGTTTGTCCACATGTGACATTGAAAATTGAAGAATGCAACGTAGATGCATTAATTGACAGTGGCGCTGAAGTCACGTGTATTAGTGAGGAGTTGGTAAACTACCTCGAACACCAAGGTATAATACTACCCAAGATACCAGTACCAGCACTCAAGATAATTGGAGTGACATCAAGGGCAAGCCCTATTGTAAACAGACAGGTACTGATAACAGTACACGGCCTAGGCAGACCAAAAGACATGACTGCACTAGTTGTGAAAGGCCTAGCAAAACCTCTAATAATAGGCACCGACTTTCTATCACAATTTGGTATAGTGATAGATTTTAAACTATGTGAAATTCATTCAAATGACTGTGAAACTCCAGTCACACTCACAGGCAAGTGGCATGTGAGGGAAAATTTTGTGGGAATATTGTACAGTGAACCTATGCACAGGCACATATACAATGCACAAGCAAGTGAGCAACTTCAAGCATCACTTGAAGACATAAGACAGTCACTACAGGAGGTGAAGAGTGTATCACCCAGTCAGCTGCAACAACTGTTTGGTGTACTGGCCAACTTTCAGTCAGTATTTTCTGACAAGCCAGGCAGAAACAGATTCTACCAAGCTAAAATTAAGATAAATGAGGAGGCACCGTACCACCGCAAATGCTATCCCATTCCGGTGAAGTACGTTCAGGAAGCCACAGCCTACCTACAACTTATGATCGATTGGAATGTAATCAGGAGAGAAGCAAGCCCCTATGCTAACCCCATAGTTTGTGTGAGTAAACGAGACAGGACAGTAAGACTGTGTCTCGATGCTAGGGAGCTCAACAAAATTACAGTCAAGGACAGGGAAAGTCCCATACAAACGGCAGAAATTTTAAGATTGTATCAAGGTGTGAAGTATCTCACAACCATGGATCTGTCGTCAGGCTATTGGCAGATACCATTAGAGCCTAACTCCTGCCAATATACATCATTTCTCTTCAGGAATCAACAGTATGTGTTTACAGTTATGCCGTTTGGACTGTGTAACGCAGTGGCTGACTTTACGAGATGTCTAGACGCAACCTTAGGACCCGAGTGTCAGGGATTTGCAAGGGCATATGTCGACGACATATTAATAACATCATCAAATTTTGAAGAGCACATGCAGCATGTTGCCACTGTACTGCACAAACTGCAAGAGGCAGGCATGACTGTGAAAATTAGAAAATCGGTATTCTGCAGAGAGGAATTACCCTTTCTAGGACACATCCTCACACCTGAAGGCATTAAGACAGCCCCAGACAAGCTGCAGAACATTCAGGAATTTCCTACACCGAGGAACGTGAAACAGCTGAGAGCGTTTCTTGGAATAATTGGTTTTTACAGGATATACTCCAACCAAGTTGCACAGTGTGCAGTTCCGCTGTTCAGCCTATTGAAGAAAGGTCAGGCATGGATGTGGAGTGAAGAGCACGAACAAGCCTTCCTCAGCTTGAAAAACTTGTTCCTGACTGAACACGTCATCTACCATCCAACCCAAGGGAAGGAATTTCTGTTATACACAGATGCCTCTGACACAGCCCTAGGTTGTAAGCTTGCACAGGAGGAAAATGGAATTGAAAAGACTGTAGCAATGGCTAGTCGTACTCTCAACCAAGCCGAGAGAAATTACACTGTTACAGAGCGAGAGGCTCTGGCCATTATATGGGCACTCCAGAAGTACAGGGATCTGCTACTTGGAGAAACAGTGAAATTGTTAACAGATCACCAGGCGTTAACATGCCTTAAGGCAGGCAAGTTATTTGGTAGCCGCCTTACGAGATGGTTTTTGCTACTGCAGGAATATGATATTCATATACATCATATCAAGGGATCTGCCAACACTACTGCAGATTATCTAAGTCGCCTGCAGGAACTACAAGAAAGTTCACCATCTACATCAAAACGACAGAAGGAATTTTTAGTGGCACCAGTATCCACAGAAATATTTAAAACCAACCCTAAACTCCGAGATATCCTGAAGGATATAAAATGTAAACAACAAGCAGATGAGTACTGTAAAAACACCATCAACCAGCTGCAGAAGCAGTCAGCTGATAATAAAATTCACCAACATTTCTGTTTATCAGCAGAAAATGTTTTGTTTGCCCAGTCAAGGAAGAAAGGCATTTTCGAAGATCACTGGAAACCAGTGATACCAGCTGATTTGAGGCAACCAATCACCTGGGAACTACATGTAGCCTTGGGACATGTAGGGAGCAAGAAGCTCATTGAAGCATTAAAGAGGCAAGTGTATTGGCCTAACATGTCACGCTATGTAAGTAAGGTCACAAGTGCCTGTGACCTATGTCAGAAGGTGAAACCACCTGGACAACACCTGCATGGAGAATTGCAGCCAATCATTCCAACTGCACCATTGGAATTATTATCAGTTGATTTATTTGGCCCCCTACCACAGTCAAAGGGAGGTGTTAAGTATGTTTTTGTGATGCAAGATGTTTTCACAAAATTCACAAAATTGTATGCAATTGTGAACCCAACTGCAAAAGCAGTTATGCAAAAATTAAAAACTTTCGTTGAAGAAATTGGTTTACCTAAAGTGGTATTGTCAGACAGAGGTACCCAGTTTACCAGTGGTTTGTGGCAAACAGGAGTCAGGAAATTAGGTGCAATACCTACAACCATCAGTGTACGACATCCACAAAGTAACCCTGTGGAGAGACTCATGAGGTCAATAGGGAGTCTGTTACGTACGCTATGCCATAACTCGCAGCAATCATGGCGAGATAAGTTGCCATATGTAGAATGCATTATTAACCATACCGTACATGGTTCTATTGGAGTTACCCCTGGAGAAGCCATGAGCCTGAATAGATCGGTGGCGATCAACCCGAAGTATTTACCCCGATGTGAACACACCCCTAATGAAGAGGAAAAACTACCTACAGGAGAAGAGGTAGAAGCTCTAGTGAAGAGGAAGTTGACAGCAGAAGCTGACATCAGACGCAAGAGGAAACCAGCATCAAAATTAGCAAAATTTAAAATTGGAGACCAGGTACTGAAGAAAACAACTCCAGTAAGCAAGGCCTGGGAACATGTAACCAAGAAATTGTTTTTGTTATTTGAAGGTCCCTATGTCATCACAGACATAGTACAAGAGAATTGCTATGCACTAGCAGAGCCAGCGACAGGCCGACCAGTAGGCCGTTATAATATAACGCAGTTAAGGGAATACAAGAGCCCTACTACTATGTAAGCAGTACCGACCTAAGCTGTGAATGCCTCGTGATGGTACCAGGTGTAGTACCATAAACAGCTGAGATCAGTCTAAGTGTAAGTTTCAGACCAAGGATCTGAACTGTACAGAGGAGTAAGTGTATGTCACTGTGATTATGTGATCTAGTACGCCATGTGAGGCGTAGTGCAGCCACTGTAATTTGTAATGTTAAGCGGAGGTGTAATTCCCGCTTGTTTCTGCGTAAAGGTGAAGTGAAATGCCACCTATGCAGATATTTACCCTGTGGTTATGCGGAAGTGTAATTCCCGCTATATTGCTGTATTTGAGGTGAAGTGAAATGCCACCCATACAGATGTTATTGTAGCCTGTGAAGCTACCAGTGTACAATGTGTATTGTATTTATGTATCAGTTGGCTTGCACAATTCCTCGTATGAGTATGAACTCAAATGTCACTACGACATATATATACAACGCTAGACTAGCCTATACCTATGTGAAGCTGTATGTACTGTGTACTAACAAACGAGAAGAAATTAAGCTTATTTAGTGTCGATGTAACTATGTGGTATGATACCCCATCCTGCTGTGTAAACATAGGTAAACACTGGCATGCAAAGCATCTCTAAAAGCACATAACACTTCGCAACTACAAGCAGAATAATATAATGCAGGTTACCTTGATTTATTGATGATGCTGAGTAATCCAATAGACGTCGTTATGTTGATGATGAAAATTAAAAGAAAATCACTAAATTTTCTAATATTTATAGAAGAACTCACTAAGATTTTAAAACTTCACTATTTTGTTACCATTTCTGGGATGAATTTAGGGAAAAGAATGATCTTTAGGATTGCATTCTACCCAGAATGCAAATTAGGAAAGTATGCACTCACTTCGCATACAAATCCAATCAGTTTTAGTTGAAAATATTTAGTTTATTAAACTTTGGATGTCAAGGTATTGACATTTTATGAAATGAAAACACGAAATTTTGAAATCGATGATTTTTAAGGATTTATTGGGAGAAGCCCCTATACAAGAAAAGTACGTCGTCTCAACACTATTCACTCGCAGCACTGTCATAGTTGCTTGAGTAGTATTCTTCGAATGATGTGAAGAATAGCGAAGCATGTGGATCTGAAAAACTCAGGATCTAAGCCCTTTGTCGCGAGAAGTGAAGGTACTCCGGCAAACAAGTGTCCACAAGCAACTTCGCCTAACAGAAGTTATAAGATTGAAAAAGCAAGAAAATTTTCTTAAAAGGAAATAAAAAAAAAATATTGAACATGTGATACCATATGTTAAAAGCTATCCTGATACAGCATGTTTGTGAAACAGCTGATTGGTAAAAAGGAACCTTAGCTACACTGAAGCCAGGAGCCTCAGTAGATTACAAGACTCATGTTACTGATAGTAACCAAGATGAGATGGAATATGAACGTTACTCAACCCAGCGAGACCGCTACGGGATGAAAACAACATTAATGAAAGATGAGAAGAGGAAGATAAAACCTCTACAGCTGTTGGGCTGAGCACAGCAGACTGAAATTGAAAAAGTTACTAAGTTGGTAATTGTGTAAACCAACGATTTCTCTGTATGTGAGATGCTAATGTAAACAATGTGTAAAGACACTATGAAATTTTGATTGTACAACCTGTAAACATAATGGAATGTTAATGGTATGTTATGTAAATGTTATTATATATATAGTTATATGTAAATGTTATATTTTATGATCAATTGCTAATATGTACTATGCAAACATAACAATGAACTATTAATTGTCAGTATGTACATGATCTGATATATATTCTTTGATGAAATGTTAACGAGTGTGATGAAATACAAATGTAAATAGCAAGCTAAAGATGCTATAATTAAATGCAAATATTTGTAATAATGAAATGTAAACATGTAAGTTACAAACATTGAGTAATGAATATAAATTATGTTAGCTATCAATATGTTATAATGAAAAGCAAAACATGTGATGTTTGATATTCAATAATGATATGCTATAATGATATGTTTTGGTGAAATGTATGAAATCTCATGAAATGAGAATACAAACAAGCAAATGCACTGTGATGCATATTAACCAAGTACGAACTAACAATGTGATATGTTAGTAGCAAGCAAAGTACTAATATTGAATTTATTGTTTATTGATAACCATGCATTGTTATGCAAGAATTGAGATTTAATAATTAATGGTATTTATTTATTTTTTTTCTAACAATGACGTTAACAATGAGAATGTTATATGTTAAGCTAGGAATTTTAAGGTTAATTTAAGATATTTTTGTTTTAACGGTGACGTCATAGTGTTCCGCGGCAAGTACACAAGTTGTATTGCCTGCAGACACTTGTATTTGCAAGAGTACAAGTACGCACATAGTGGTTAAGTTATCGATTAAGACCCGGACACCTATACTTAAGTCAGGTGCGAAGGTTACACCAGAGTGAGCTAGACATAGTGCGGTTCGCAACGATTGTGTACCTAACAGTGATGGGAATAGACGAGTGCTTCCTTGTGGGAAGTGGTGACCTCGCCCCACGCAATCAGCACCGCAGACGCCACGACGCCACGTGTGTCAAGTTGGCGACCACACATTGGAATTTCAAGGTCAAAATTTGACACGAATTAGTGCTCAATTTGTGCTAATTTGTGCCGTAGAAATCAGAATTTGTGCTGCATTACGTAAAAAGTTATAGCAAATATTAAGGTGGTCGCCAACTTGACGTCAAGTTGGCGACCACCCAAAGAAAATATCAATTTTTTGGAATGAATTTTATGTCACGAATTAGTGCTCAATTTGTGCTAATTTGTGCCGTAGAAATCAGAATTTGTGCTGCATTACGTAAAACGTTATAGCAAATATTAAGGTGGTCGCCAACTTGACGTCAAGTTGGCGACCACCCAAAGAAAATATCAATTTTTTGGAATGAATTTTATGTCACGAATTAGTGCTCAATTTGTGCTAATTTGTGCCGCAGAAATCAGAATTTCTGCTGCATTACGTACAAAGTTATAGCATATATTAAGGTGGTCGCCAACTTGACGTCAAGTTGGCGACCACCCAAGGAAAATATTAATTTTTAAGAATAAATTTTATATCACGAATTAGTGCTCAATTTGTGCTGCAAGATGACAAAATTTTGTGCTTATCGCAACGTAAAATAAAAAGTTATAGCACTTGATATGTTTGAAGCGAATTGACAGCTGGCGACCACACATTGGAATTTCAAGGTCAAAATTTGTCACGAATTAGTGCTCAATTTGTGCTAATTTGTGCCGTAGAAATCAGAGTTTGTGCTGCATTACGTAAAAAGTTATAGCATATAGTAAGTTGGTCGCCAACTTGACGTCAAGTTGGCGACCACTTAAGGAAAATATTAATATTTTGGAATAAATTTGATATCACGAATTAGTGCTCAATTTGTGCTGCGAGATGCCAAAATTTCGTGCTTATCGCAACGTAAACTAAAAAGTTATAGCACTTGATATGTTTGAAGCGAATTGACAGCTGGCGACCACACATTGGAATTTCAAGGTCAAAATTTGTCACGAATTAGTGCTCAATTTGTGCTAATTTGTGCCGTAGAAATCAGAGTTTGTGCTGCATTACGTAAAAAGTTATAGCATATAGTAAGTTGGTCGCCAACTTGACGTCAAGTTGGCGACCACTTAAGGAAAATATTAATATTTTGGAATGAATTTGATATCACGAATTAGTGCTCAATTTGTGCTGCCAGATCCCAAAATTTCGAGCTTATCGCAACGTAATTTAAAAAGTTATAGCCCTTGATATGTTTGAAGCGAATTGACAGCTGGCGACCACACATTGGAATTTCAAGGTCAAAATTTGTCACGAATTAGTGCTCAATTTGTGCTAATTTGTGCCGTAGAAATCAGAGTTTGTGCTGCATTACGTAAAAAGTTATAGCATATAGTAAGTTGGTCGCCAACTTGACGTCAAGTTGGCGACCACTTAAGGAAAATATTAATTTTTTGGAATGAATTTTATATCACGAATTAGTGCTCAATTTGTGCTGCCATTTCCCAAAATTTCGAGCTTATCACAACGTAATTTAAAAAGTTATAGCCGTTGATATGTTTGAAGCGAATTGACAGCTGGCGACCACACATTGGAATTTCAAGGTCAAAATTTGTCACTAGTTAGTGCTTAATTTGTGCTAATTTGTGCCGTAGAAATCAGAGTTTGTGCTGCATTACGTAAAAAGTTATAGCATATAGTAAGTTGGTCGCCAACTTGACGTCAAGTTGGCGACCACTTAAGGAAAATATTAATATTTTGGAATGAATTTGATATCACGAATTAGTGCTCAATTTGTGCTGCCAGATCCCAAAATTTCGAGCTTATCACAACGTAATTTAAAAAGTTATAGCCGTTGATATGTTTGAAGCGAATTGACAGCTGGCGACCACACATTGGAATTTCAAGGTCAAAATTTGTCACTAGTTAGTGCTTAATTTGTGCTAATTTGTGCCGTAGAAATCAGAGTTTGTGCTGCATTACGTAAAAAGTTATAGCATATAGTAAGTTGGTCGCCAACTTGACGTCAAGTTGGCGACCACCCAAGGAAAATATCAATTTTTTGGAATGAATTTTATATCACGAATTAGTGCTCAATTTGTGCTGCGAGATGCCAAAATTTCGTGCTTATCGCAACGTAAACTAAAAAGTTATAGCACTTGATATGTTTGAAGCGAATTGACAGCTGGCGACCACACATTGGAATTTCAAGGTCAAAATTTGTCACGAATTAGTGCTCAATTTGTGCTAATTTGTGCCGTAAAAATCAGAGTTTGTGCTGCATTACGTAAAAAGTTATAGCATATAGTAAGTTGGTCGCCAACTTGACGTCAAGTTGGCGACCACTTAAGGAAAATATTAATATTTTGGAATGAATTTGATATCACGAATTAGTGCTCAATTTGTGCTGCCAGATCCCAAAATTTCGAGCTTATCGCAACGTAATTTAAAAAGTTATAGCCCTTGATATGTTTGAAGCGAATTGACAGCTGGCGACCACACATTGGAATTTCAAGGTCAAAATTTGTCACGAATTAGTGCTCAATTTGTGCTAATTTGTGCCATAGAAATCAGAGTTTGTGCTGCATTACGTAAAAAGTTATAGCATATAGTAAGTTGGTCGCCAACTTGACGTCAAGTTGGCGACCACTTAAGGAAAATATTAATATTTTGGAATGAATTTGATATCACGAATTAGTGCTCAATTTGTGCTGCCAGATGATAAAATTTCGAGCTTATCGCAACGTAATTTAAAAAGTTATAGCCCTTGATATGTTTGAAGCGAATTGACAGCTGGCGACCACACATTGGAATTTCAAGGTCAAAATTTGTCACGAATTAGTTCTCCATTTGTGCTAATTTGTGCCGTAGAAAAAAGAGTTTGTGCTGCATTACGTAAAAAGTTATAGCATATAGTAAGTTGGTCGCCAACTTGATGTCAAGTTGGCGACCACCCAAGGAAAATATCAATTTTTTGGAATGAATTTTATATCACGAATTAGTGCTCAATTTGTGCTGCGAGATGCCAAAATTTCGTGCTTATCGCAACGTAAACTAAAAAGTTATAGCACTTGATATGTTTGAAGCGAATTGACAGCTGGCGACCACACATTGGAATTTCAAGGTCAAAATTTGTCACGAATTAGTGCTCAATTTGTGCTAATTTGTGCCGTAGAAATCAGAGTTTGTGCTGCATTACGTAAAAAGTTATAGCATATAGTAAGTTGGTCGCCAACTTGACGTCAAGTTGGCGACCACACAAGGAAAATATCAATTTTTTGGAATGAATTTTATATCACGAATTAGTGCTCAATTTGTGCTGCGAGATGCCAAAATTTCGTGCTTATCGCAACGTAAACTAAAAAGTTATAGCACTTGATATGTTTGAAGCGAATTGACAGCTGGCGACCACACATTGGAATTTCAAGGTCAAAATTTGTCATGAATTAGTGCTCAATTTGTGCTAATTTGTGCCGTAGAAATCAGAGTTTGTGCTGCATTACGTAAAAAGTTATAGCATATAGTAAGTTGGTCGCCAACTTGACGTCAAGTTGGCGACCACTTAAGGAAAATATTAATATTTTGGAATGAATTTGATATCACGAATTAGTGCTCAATTTGTGCTGCCAGATCCCAAAATTTCGAGCTTATCGCAACGTAATTTAAAAAGTTATAGCCCTTGATATGTTTGAAGCGAATTGACAGCTGGCAACCACACATTGGAATTTCAAGGTCAAAATTTGTCACGAATTAGTGCTCAATTTGTGCTAATTTGTGCCGTAGAAATCAGAGTTTGTGCTGCATTACGTAAAAAGTTATAGCATATAGTAAGTTGGTCGCCAACTTGACGTCAAGTTGGCGACCACTTAAGGAAAATATTAATTTTTTGGAATGAATTTTATATCACGAATTAGTGCTCAATTTGTGCTGCCATTTCCCAAAATTTCGAGCTTATCACAACGTAATTTAAAAAGTTATAGCCGTTGATATGTTTGAAGCGAATTGACAGCTGGCGACCACACATTGGAATTTCAAGGTCAAAATTTGTCACTAGTTAGTGCTCAATTTGTGCTAATTTGTGCCGTAGAAATCAGAGTTTGTGCTGCATTACGTAAAAAGTTATAGCATATAGTAAGTTGGTCGCCAACTTGACGTCAAGTTGGCGACCACCCAAGGAAAATATCAATTTTTTGGAATGAATTTTATATCACGAATTAGTGCTCAATTTGTGCTGCGAGATGCCAAAATTTCGTGCTTATCGCAACGTAAACTAAAAAGTTATAGCACTTGATATGTTTGAAGCGAATTGACAGCTGGCGACCACACATTGGAATTTCAAGGTCAAAATTTGTCACGAATTAGTGCTCAATTTGTGCTAATTTGTGCCGTAGAAATCAGAGTTTGTGCTGCATTACGTAAAAAGTTATAGCATATAGTAAGTTGGTCGCCAACTTGACGTCAAGTTGGCGACCACTTAAGGAAAATATTAATATTTTGGAATGAATTTGATATCACGAATTAGTGCTCAATTTGTGCTGCCAGATGATAAAATTTCGAGCTTATCGCAACGTAATTTAAAAAGTTATAGCCCTTGATATGTTTGAAGCGAATTGACAGCTGGCGACCACACATTGGAATTTCAAGGTCAAAATTTGTCACGAATTAGTTCTCCATTTGTGCTAATTTGTGCCGTAGAAAAAAGAGTTTGTGCTGCATTACGTAAAAAGTTATAGCATATAGTAAGTTGGTCGCCAACTTGACGTCAAGTTGGCGACCACTTAAGGAAAATATTAATATTTTGGAATGAATTTGATATCACGAATTAGTGCTCAATTTGTGCTGCCAGATGATAAAATTTCGAGCTTATCGCAACGTAATTTAGAAAGTTATAGCCCTTGATATGTTTGAAGCGAATTGACAGCTGGCGACCACACATTGGAATTTCAAGGTCAAAATTTGTCACGAATTAGTTCTCCATTTGTGCTAATTTGTGCCGTAGAAAAAAGAGTTTGTGCTGCATTACGTAAAAAGTTATAGCATATAGTAAATTGGTCGCCAACTTGATGTCAAGTTGGCGACCACCCAAGGAAAATATCAATTTTTTGGAATGAATTTTATATCACGAATTAGTGCTCAATTTGTGCTGCGAGATGCCAAAATTTCGTGCTTATCGCAACGTAAACTAAAAAGTTATAGCACTTGATATGTTTGAAGCGAATTGACAGCTGGCGACCACACATTGGAATTTCAAGGTCAAAATTTGTCACGAATTAGTGCTCAATTTGTGCTAATTTGTGCCGTAGAAATCAGAGTTTGTGCTGCATTACGTAAAAAGTTATAGCATATAGTAAGTTGGTCGCCAACTTGACGTCAAGTTGGCGACCACTTAAGGAAAATATTAATATTTTGGAATGAATTTGATATCACGAATTAGTGCTCAATTTGTGCTGCCAGATGCCAAAATTTCGAGCTTATCGCAACGTAATTTAAAAAGTTATAGCCCTTGATATGTTTGAAGCGAATTGACAGCTGGCGACCACACATTGGAATTTCAAGGTCAAAATTTGTCACGAATTAGTGCTCCATTTGTGCTAATTTGTGCCGTAGAAATCAGAGTTTGTGCTGCATTACGTAAAAAGTTATAGCATATAGTAAGTTGGTCGCCAACTTGACGTCAAGTTGGCGACCACCCAAGGAAAATATCAATTTTTTGGAATGAATTTTATATCACGAATTAGTGCTCAATTTGTGCTGCGAGATGCCAAAATTTCGTGCTTATCGCAACGTAAACTAAAAAGTTATAGCACTTGATATGTTTGAAGCGAATTGACAGCTGGCGACCACACATTGGAATTTCAAGGTCAAAATTTGTCACGAATTAGTGCTCCATTTGTGCTAATTTGTGCCGTAGAAATCAGAGTTTGTGCTGCATTACGTAAAAAGTTATAGCATATAGTAAGTTGGTCGCCAACTTGACGTCAAGTTGGCGACCACCCAAGGAAAATATCAATTTTTTTAAATGAATTTTATATCACGAATTAGTGCTGAATTTGTGCTGCGAGATGCCAAAATTATGAGCTTATATCACCGTAAACTAAAAAGTTATAGCCCTTAATTCGTTTTGCACATGTGTCTAGTTGGCGACCACACATTCGAATTAAATGTTCAAAATTTGTCAAAAAATAGTGCTTAATTGTGTTAATTTGTGCTGTAATTAACAGAATTTGTGCAACACTACATAAAAAGTTATAGCATATAGTATGTAACTATCCAACTTAACTTCAATTTGGCGGCACTCTTAAAAATATCAATATTCTGAAATCAATTTTATATCTCGAATTAGTGCTCAATCGTTGCTGATAATAGCAAAAATTTCATAATTTCAGCTGCATTATTTAAAACGTTATAGTGTATAGTACGTTCGTCAATTTGGGACCACCCGTTAAAAATATCAATTATTTTGTAAAAATTCAATGTAACGAGTTAGTGCTCAATTAATGCTAATCACAGCCAAAATTAAACTTAACGTAAACTTTATATACAGCAAGATTATTATAAGTTTAATTATAATTATTGTGCAAAAACAATAAGCGTATATTTGATAAAGGCCATATTCCCATTATTTTCCCACGAGTAAAACAGCTGGGTATTATGTTTTCTATGTCGGTACGAGAAGAAGAAACAACTCTGTGCTGATAGGGGTATTTGAGCTTTAGCATTGAATATATGTAACGTATAGAAGTCGCGAGCCCAGGTTAATTTTTCTGCCCGGTTTCTCAGAAGAATTGTTGTAGTTCCAAGCTCCACCGCTGCGATCGCTTCAATCGCTGGGTATCGACAGCGCACGCCCCTAGCGGTCTTAGGGCGTACTAGGTTAACCAGCCATTCACCCTCCCATATACGGGAAGCTGGTATCAGCACAGTTCGGCGACCTTGACGATAAGTATTCCTTACCACTGTCTTTTAGTTATGGGCAGAACGGATCTTTTGACCGAATCGGTTCTTTTGGATCAGTTCCGTGAAATGATTCGTCCAGAACGATTCGTTCATCTCAGTCAATTCGTTCTTTTCTGTGTATGGGATCTGGCTCTTTTATCAGGTGTCGTAACTCGTTCATCCTTTAGAGTATTACGTACGTGTTTTTGTATTTGAATTTGAACATTGCTTTCCGTAGCCAGTGAATCACAGTTGCGTATATGAAACAGGATTATTTATATTTTATTACTTTTTAAGTTACAAATATTAATATATAGGCTATTTACACTCTAGTGACAGTAAAGTGTTTACATGTAGACCAACACATTTAGGGAAAAAAGATAAA
Organism: Bacillus rossius redtenbacheri; assembly: GCF_032445375.1. NCBI lineage: Eukaryota > Metazoa > Arthropoda > Insecta > Phasmatodea > Bacillidae > Bacillus > Bacillus rossius. The sequence continues at coordinate 36,463,147 of NC_086337.1, read as the reverse complement.
AATTCAATACTACTACTGCGATTCAGTATGAAGAGAAACAAATGAAGTACATTAATTAACCCAAAAATGGTAAGTGTGATCATTTGTAGTTACTTTCCCTGTTATTTTTTAATTCATACGGTTTTTTTTAGTTTTTTATTTCCAAACTTGTGTATGTGAATATGAAAAAGCAATTTTAAACCACTACTTAACAGTTGACATTTTCAGGTATAGATACTTTTCATGTTACCCTGTTTTATTTTATCAGTTATCGTTTGCTCTTGTGAACATGCGCACGTTGTGATTACTAATTCTTCAGACTCTTGACGTCATGAATCATTTCACGAACGAATCAGACCGGGCGCGTGGCCGGTTCTCTAATCTCGTTCTCTCGTTCTCTCGTTCTCTCCGCGTTTTCTTTCTTCCGAATCTTTCAAGGTACCGGCTCTCAAAGAGCCGCACAGACTGGTATTTGAGCTAAAAAGCTGGCCAAAAATATTTTTTTGGGTTTTTGTGCCCAGGTGTTAATTATTCAATTAAAAACGATTTATATCAATAAAGTTATAGTTATATACATACATATAGCCCAGTTGTTTACTCAAGCGCAAACCATATAAATTATACTGGCTACAGTCTTGATTGGGTGTATAACAAAAATATATAATGAAATAATTTTTAAGTGCAAAACTAATATATATTAAATAGACACGGGTTAACAAAAGTTACAATACAACTTTATGTATATCAATAAACTCACGATAGTTATAGTTATATAGATACTCTTGGCTGATTACTCAAGCAAAACCCATATAAATTAAACTGCTTTCATGTTTGATTGGGTGTATACCAAAAAAATTAATGATATAATTTTAAAGTACATAAATTAATAGATATTAAACAGACGCAGGTTATCAAAAGTAATAATACAACTTACAACATTTCATCATCATTATCACTATCATCAAAAGAACCGGCTGATGGTTGTAAAAAAACGAAGGCTTCCTTTTATATTGTCTGCCTTTTTCTTTTTAAGTTAGATCTAATCCCACTCAAAAATAGGTCCGAAGTTAACAAGAGCCTATTTAAAACGTCCTCATTACAATCTATTCTGGAAAATTTTCTGGAGAAGCTTTCTCTGTACTGGCGAAAATGTTTGTTCCTCGCAGCCTCTTCCGACAACTGACCAATTGGTAACAAAGCATGCGATATAATACTCGGAGCATGAGTTAATATCTTGTGGACTGTCATAGGTTGCCAGGCATAAAATTATACATAATGCTTTGCAGTATCCATTGTGTATGTACCAAATTTTTCGACATTTGTGTCGTAACCCGAAGATATCACCTCCGATATTATTTTAAATCGGAGAATCACTTCGAGATCTATCCCTGTAATGGCAGCTGCTACATTAACGTCACCGAAAAATCTACGGGATGTATTGCCGTCATTTGTATTGCCATAACCAACTTGAAGTACGTCAACCAGCAATCCCATTTTTTCCTTAAATTGTTTTTGGATTTATTCTTTGGCGACTTTTATTTTTTCTTTGTCATTTTTAGTTGTGACGTGACCTTTGTGTACTTCTGCTTTTATCTTACACGATAAATGTAAAAGGAATTCAAAGAATCGAATCTTAGCGTGCAAAATGGATAATCCGAATTTGAAAGTCTCCGGATCTTCCGTGCTTCTTATTGATAAATCATTAAAAGTTTTTGACGTGCTACCACATATATAGCAGTGTGAGTGGCTGCGTTGCACACTTTTCCGTCCACCATTGTGAGAAGTAACAAGAGTTTTATTTTTATTTTTTTGCTGATATTTGTTGCTATCAAATTTTTTGATTGATTTTCTATGTATTCAATCTCTTCGTTTGTGATGTCCTTGTTCTCTTTAATAAATCTAATTCTAATAGGCCTGCAGAATCTAGGTGACGATGGACACGGATTCTGCCAGATGACCTTTTTACCAGACATTAATCTTAAAGGCACAAGGGAACTGTCTTCATTATGTTTAATTTTTTGTTTGTATTGGCTTTGCTGAGATCCATCACATCCCCACTTAAAGACTAGCACAAAATCTTTAGTTACTTCATGACTTTAGGCATCTAATAATTGTTGTGTGATCCACCAAATCTTGCAATTTTACTTCAGCACACGTTTCACCGACAATCTTTTTTCGGGTAGCAATGTTGTTTTGCTTTTTGAACATATTTATAACAGGGGTACACATCTTTGTTAGCATGATGTGTAACTTCGTACTGACTCGTTGATAAGTTAGCTTCCACAAATATTGCCAAAGCCTCTTCCGGCGAGTGTTTTTTGGTAGTAGTACATTGACTACCAGCAGCGACTGCTTTGCGAAACTTTGTTGCTCTGGTTGGAGACTTTGTTATGTGTTTAAGTACTTTAACAACATCTTTATTGCCTGCCGCACGATTACTCATTTGCGCTGCGTAAGTCAATTCATCTACAGGAACATTATTTCTAAGTTCTATTGTTTTTCGGCGCTTTGATCGATCACTTGATTCCCCGAATTATTTATTCGGTCGCCCTTTTAATAAAGGATCTGCGGCAGTAGGTAAATAAACTTCTTCATTTAACCAGTCTCGATCCTTTTCCAAGAAACGACTTTCTGTACTGTTACATGCAGTCCATTTTCGCCTGTAAACAATCTTAAAACTGTTAATGATGTTTGTCAATTCCGATAATTTCTCAGAAGGGCACTTTATAATTTCAGCTATTTTTTTTCTAATTATTTGAGCTTTGCATCAAAGAGCCTTTCTGCACTTCCTCTTATAAGCTCGTGTAGTTGTTTTCGAGTCATAGACATCACTGAAGCCTGAGAACCTGAAAATAATCAAAAAATAAAAATAAATGAATAACCGCAATCTTATCTATTAATGGTCATTATTATTTTTTGTGAAAATTGGGGAAAACTTTGACTTCTCAATCTGAAAATAGACATTCTGAAGTATCATAAAGTATAACTTTGAAGTAGTATAAATGAGTACAACATGTTTAAAAACATTCACTTATGTAAAAATCACGAAACAAATTTACGTAATTTTTGTGAGGTTTGTAGAATGGCATGAACATTAAAAATAACAGTTTTAAATAAATAAAAAATGGTCAGTAAAAAGGTAAATACCTTACTCAAACACATCCATAGTAAATTATTTCACCAAAACCACTCATAACACGAAAACAACACAAAACAGTTTCGTTAGCATACTGTAATGCCGCGAACAAAGACAACCATGCCACGCGCGTGCTGGGTTCCAACTGCTTGTACAGAAGTCTGGTTAGTCCTACTGAGTTGGGGACACTGCCACATGATGTCATATTTATCTGCCTGTTTTGGGACCCAAGGCCAAAGCTAATCATTCAAGTTGACATTTTTGACTTTTGACCAGCTTTTCAGCTCAAATACCAGTCTGTGAGCCGGTTCTTTACATCGCGAACGAATCGCAAGATTTCGTTCTCTCAAAGATTCGTTCTTTTCGAACGAATCGTTCACGAACGACCCATCACTACTGGGATCACTGTATGGAGGGATTGTGTACCCTAGTAACATGAAAATTAGCTGCTAAGAACTTTGTATCAGGCCTACAGTCAGTGTTGAGTTTAAAATATTATTTAATTAAAAAGTTAAATACATACTTATTTTAACTTTATTTCGCATTGATAATTTTATAGTGCCAAACATTTTGACGGGTAAGAAATGTGCGTACACGGGCTGTCAGAATACGAGGATCAGTTCACGAGGCACATTAATGTTCCGTTTTCCAGTTAAGAATAAGGACAGGGAAGTTGTTAATTATAACTTGCCAATTTTGTTTTACATTATGTATCAGTTAGATACTGTGTAAAGAAAAAGTTGACGCGAGTATGCGAGGAAGGTCCTAATTATTTAATATGAATTAGTATAGATTTCTTTCTTTTATATTTAAAATATCCACGTTTTAATTACTTAAAAAAACTAATTAGATTACAACAAACACATATTTTTAATTTCATCATTTTGACTAAAACCGAGTGAACGCTAGTTAATTTTCGATGTAAATTTCAATAAGCGCAAAGTTTTAGCCAAGTATTACACACGTCGTCTGTTTCACATAAAATGCATTTGTTTGGCAAGCGTTTCAAATAAAATTTTAAGATTGATTGCAAAATGTACTTAATAAATAACTAAACAATAATTATTTGTGAGTAGATAGACTGCAGCTGCATTAGTATTGTTTTGTTTATTACTTTACAATATTAAGATTATAGTAGCTTAATGATCGCTGTTAAAAAAGGTCAGGTGAAAAATTTTGCGTTTATTTACCACAGAACGTACTTTGTAAGTGGATTAGTGTAAGAAAAACATAAATTCGAACTTTAGTTTTATACAAAAATAAAAACAAAAACGTGGTAAAAATTGGTCGACACAACCACCATAGTACTTTTTTTAAGTAGCTAAAACTGTTTAAAATGCTTAATTCTACTGTTGTTACCTAAGTTATGAACAATTTAAATTCCAAAATATTTTATTATGTATACAGAAAAAAAATTAGCATGGAAGACACTAGCCCAGTCAAAGTAAATCATGTGCTCAAATTCAATCCGATGTTTATGATTTTGTGTTACAGTTGTTCAGTGGTCTGCACGGAATGTCACATCAACAGTCATGATAAATAGGAAATGATAATGTAATTGACATATTTTGGGCAAATAGATGAATCAGTACCACTTGTCGGCTATGACTGTGTAGTAAGAATCCACCATTAAGAACAAAGTCAGCGTTCTCCAAGTCCAAATTCTCCCTTGTCACATGAAACATGTACGGGGTTGCTTTCTTGGTTTTGCGTATCCCAGCTTCGTCAAAGAGAGCTAAATGAAATGGAGCCAACTCATACTGCATATACATGATCAAGTCATCCTATTTTTCTTAACTTATCGTTATCCTCTGGAAAACTAACAAATTATAAATAAATGAGCTATTACAATTGAAAGTAATAGTGTAGCTAATATTCGCCAGAGTGAGAGCTTGATCTTTTCGTGACAATACTTGATTAGAATTTTTCCAACATTACTCTGTATTGATTGCTTGCCAATTACTATAGCATTGAAAAAGGTAACTGCGGCATCCCCTACTAGTCCAGTTGCTATAGACATGATTTGTTGTGATCCAGGAAATGGTGGGTGATTATTTAGCTAAGCAGAGATCTTATATTGATCTGTGGCATCCCTACTTCTTCGAGATTGTCAGAAATCAAGTTGTTCAAAGATATAAAATGAATACCGCATAACTCTTCAATGATGAGCAGATGCAGTTGCAGTCATACCCAAGGTCCACTCGCTCAAGAAATTATCAGTGAATCCTCGTCCTCGTGTGAGGCTCCCAACAATTTTCATGTTACAAATTTAAGTCGGTTCTTTGGTCTGTCTGACCAAACACTATCAGTTCTTTTCTTTGAGAAGTGACCCTGATATGCAACAATTTTGAATTCTGGGGTCATCATGGACTCTAGCTTAAACATGTCTTATAAAGTCAAGTGACAGCATTTGGCATACGAGAGGCACGGTTCAGAAATAAATAGGTCAGTGGCTATAGGAAAAATGTTTGAGATAAAATTTAAAAAAAAAAAAAAAAAAAAATTAAGTGAGACCATTTCAAACAATTTTGGAGATATGAAAAAAGTGAAATAATCTTTTATAGGATTTTTAATGCTCTTTCATTTTTTATTAATAAAGTTTTCTTTTAAGGTTAATCATTTACGAGATATTTCTTTAAAAATAAAAAGAAATGCCTTTTTTCTATAATTCTTTCTAGTTTCTGACTCTACCTCACTTCCTATTCATCAGGACTTTTTGTTTTAATTCCCCTGGACACTACTAAATACGTGTAAAGTGTAACAAAAATATCAGATTTAATTCGACTACGAGCGAAATTTTAGCAAATTTTGACTGGGCTATTCCTTTATTATAACTATTGCTAGTTTGAAACTTTTAGTTCAAATTGTTTTAAGATATTGCATCGTACCCAAGAAATTTAAATATTAACATGGACGACTCGCCGCCGATCCATCACATTGCCATCCGGGGCAGTTAGTGTGTGCGAGACCAGAAACCGAAGTTTCTATAACTCGCTTAGTGCATTGTAAATCAGGTGCACCCCACACTTTTGTAGAATCACTTGGATCAACGGGCGGGGCGCGTGTCTTGTTGGATAAGTTTGGCCACGGGCCTGTGTGTGCGCTGGTATGTTGTGTAATGCTAGAAAAGTTACGTGTACCTAATTCGGCGGGGGAGAGAAGCTCCCCATCAGCTAGATCGGCTAACTGGCGTGATGTAGTGTCGTGTTGGTGTGCAATAGAGGCTTGTCGGTGTGCTGTAATTTCAAGTGACCTAGTTAAATTCGGGTGTGGCGTGTAGTGTAAAGCTGGGAACACAGAAACATGCTAGGGTAGTTAGCCCATTATTGCATGTAACAAGGTAGTTCAGGCCGTCACTCGCACAGGCATATCATCGTGTGGTCGTGTTGGTGATACGGTAAAAGAAAATACATAGATTAGTAAACAACTGGCCGCCTTAAGGACCGAACTATTGCGTTCCAATATAGTTCGGTCAAAGTTAGGCTAAACCAGTATTGCTGTAGCTAGCCCCCAGGTTGTTGTCTTCTATAACTGAAAAATAGAAAATGAAATTAATAAATGAATGTCGTCCTATTCTATTATTATTCGAGCAGAGAGATGCCCTCGTCCAGTATTTTTTGTTATTTATTTATGGACAACTCGAAGCTCTCCGGGGCTTAAATACCTTATCACCCGGTTCACCGCGCAAGCGCATTGATCAGGAGGGGGGAAGAAAGGAGAAGGGCGGCGAGAACCAAGGGAGGAGAAGGTAAGAGGGGGGGGGGTAGGACGGCGGTGGTCGTGATGTGACGTCATACGCGAAGTAAACTTCAACATTTTGTTAGTTTTTGTGTAACGTATATTTTACGTGATGCCTAAAATACGTGAACAAGTATGAACTATAAATTTTCGCGCCAAAAAAAAATTGGTTGTCTGTAAAGTCGGTTTACGGACGATAGTTTAACGTGACAACGTTATAACAAAACATTGATGAAATGATTCATCCAGAAGAAAAGGAAATATATTCGGCCTGAGACTGAGCCGTAATAGGTTTTTGCAACCAAACCATTTAGGCATTAAAAATATTATATTCTTTGAGAAAGAATTTTTTTTAATTTTTCTATGTTTTGTATGATAAAATCTACCTATGCATACCTTTTATGAATAAAATTGAATCATTTTTATTCTATTATCACTATTTTGTATGGATACAAAGGAGTGAAATGAAATCTACAATTTAATTAATAAATTAACTTTTTTGCATTAATTAATTGAAATATATTTATTACTTTTGAAATGTTGCGTGCGCCGTATTTATTTTACAAGTACAAAAAAAATTCGCAGCTGCCGGGATTCGAACCGACAATATTTGGATTGTGAATTAGCCATTCTAACCTCACGGCCACGAAGCCATGTTAAGATATCGATTACCGATAGTATAAATTTAAATCATTCCACGCACGATATTTGTTTGAATTTCTTTTAACTAGCATATTCTCTGTTGGACTCGAAATATTTACACGCTCGTGGGCTCATAACTATAATACGGTGTGTGATTTAGTTGATCAAATAATAACTCATGACAAATAATTACCAATGTCAAACTAAAGCGTGAAAAGTATCACACCAGCAATAAATATTTAGTTACACAGCTAAAACAATACTCATACAAAATTGTTTAAATATACTGATTTACACTAGTAATTAAAATAATACGTACTTGTAACAACGTCATTTCCTTGCGAATATACTCCCGAGGCGCGGTGTACAACAATAACCTTGGTTTGCCGCCACGTGCCGGCCGAGTTCTCTGTACCGTCCGCCACATACCAGAGAGATGCCACGCATGCGTACCTGCGCTGCGGAGGTGGACGGACGTGTCCCGGAGCAGCTCCTGCAGTCTCGCTTGTTTAGTTGTTGATAGCACTTCTCAGTGCTATCACAGCCGACAGCAGACAGTCTAGAAAGGTGCCTGTGTGCCTAGTGCGCACAGGCGGTAACAGTTGTAGCTGTACAGGTAAAGGTATTGACAACCGACGAACTCAGCGACACACGGGGTGTTAGAACCCCTGTAGCCTAGCCACGAACACGGCTAACTAGCCCCGGGGAGTGGTCAGTGGGTGCAACTGAGCGATTAGGACTGAGTGACATCAGCGACATGGACGAAGGCCCTTCAGGCAGTGGCGAGCAGCCAGGCTGGACCACAGTGTCCAACAAGAGGGCAAAGCGTGCCCACGGCGATAGAAGTGCGGACAACAGCGACGAGGAGGGCCCCGCCCCTACTCCCGCCCCCCAAGCGCCTTCAGCGCCAGCGACCAAGGTTCCCAAAATGAAGCCATTATTTGTGTTCCTGGATGCCGGGCATCAATATCCGAGGGTCTATCACGCCCTGAAATCAGCCCTGGCAGAGAAGTTTGTCTGCCAGAACCGCGGCCGCGATGAGCTCATGGTCCATACGGCCAATATCACGGAGTACCACCGCGCCATTAAGGCCCTTCAGGTCATCGGCGCTCAGCACTCCGTCCTGCTCCAGCGGGAGGAGACGCCCCAGAAGTTCGTGTTGCGTGGCGTGCACCGCCACACGCCCAACGACTCCCTACAGCAGGAATTCGCTGCAGCCAACTTGCCGGTACAAAACTTCTGGTTTCTTGAAAACCGGCAGAAACGCGAAAAATGTGACGTGCTCGTAATAGAGGTGCCGCAGACGTACGACGCCGAGAAAATCCGCGCCCTGACAGAATTTGCTGGCATGCCGATCCGCGTCGACGACTACCACCGCCCCTCAGGCCCTAGTCAATGCAGTGTTTGCCAGCGATTCAACCACGTCGGCAAGGGCTGTAGAGCCGCCCCAGTCTGCAGGTGGTGCAGTGGCCCGCACCGCGCCCCCGACTGCCCTCTGGCCGGGCAACAGGAACACACTGCCAGCAGCAGCATTGCGCCAACTACAAGGGCTGCAGTGCCTACAAAAAGGAAAGCCGCAGGCACCTTCCCCCCCAGGTCCGCAAAGCGCGCGAACAGCAGTCTCGCCGCGACATCCGCGAGAACAGACCAGCCGCGACACAGCCCGCGCCCCAACAACAACCCCCACCGGGCTTCTTCGGTCCCCCAGGCCCCCAACCATGGGGCCCCCCGAGGCACCACCCGCCTCCGGGCTTCACGCAGTTCACCAACAACAGGTTCGAGGCACTGACACACCACGGTGTACCCAGCTACAACGAGCTGGACTTCCCTGTCGTCGCCAACAATCCCTGGCAGCGCAGGCCGCGACAAAAGCAGCCAACGAAAAACTGGACGGACCACAAGAAGGGCAATGGCAAACAACAGCAAAAACAACAACACCAACAACCGACCCCAGCTGCCCCAGCTGCCCCAGCTGCCCCGGCCAAGGAAAAACCCGCCGCGGCCCCGCGACGAGTGACGCCACCAGCAGCTGCCCAGACCATGGTTGTTGACACAGCACCTGTGTCACCACCTCCCCCACCCTCACCCGCCACCGACACGCAGGTGCCACTCCTGGAGGATGTCCAATCCTTCCTCCTGAACAATAAGTCCTTAAGGGCCAACACTCAATTGCGCGGTGCCATCGGCCCACTTTGCCAACTGATGGCAATCTGGCTCGACCCAGCGAAATCCATGGCCGATAAAATCCGTGCAACCATGGATTGCGTGTGTGCGCTCGCCGACACCATCCATGGCGGCGATGAATAATGCGGCCCCGGTTCACAACACAAACTCGGCCAGTAATTTTAAGTTAAATTCCCTCCTATTCTGGAATGCACGTGGCATTAAAAATAAATTAACGGAATTAATAAACCACCTGTATACATATCAAATAAAAATAGCAGCGATAAGTGAAACGCACTTAAAACCGACTGATAGGCTAACCATTTTAAATTATGTCATCTACAGGCGCGACCGCGATGCCAGAGGCGGCGGAGTCGCCCTGGCAGTACACAACAGTATCAGGCACTCTGCCTGCCAGCTCCCCGATTTTCAAAATTTAGAAGCAATAGGTATTAATTTGACTATTAACCGCCAACAAATAAACCTCATTTCAATGTATGCGATCCCTGGTAGGTCCCTCAGCGTGGCGGATCTGGACGCTCTGTATGGTGCGGCCCCGAGCTTCCTCGCTGTAGGCGACATAAACGCTAAACACATAGAGTGGAACTGCAGGCGCGCTACAGCGAACGGCAGATTACTCTACACTCACCAGCTTAGTAAAAACTATCATGTACATGCTCCTTCAGAGCCAACACATGACTCTGGCAGACTAAATAGCATACCCGATATATTAGATATCGCCCTAAATAAGCGTGTCAACACGGGATTCGAACTCGAGGTTGTACACGACATGTCATCAGATCATTTCCCTGTTCACTTAATCTTCGATGACGCAACTGTAGATAAAAATCCACCGCGCAAAGTTAGGGATTACAAGAACGCAGATTGCAACGATTTAAACATTACTTAATGATTAATCTCCCTGACGCGGCCGAAATTAATATTGAAAATTGTGAAAATCTAGACTCTGCGATAACTGAATTAACTGTAAAAATCCAGGAGGGTATCAGCCAGTGCATCCCTGAAAAGGAGGCTAGATTAGCGCATGACGAACTGCCAGAGTACAACCGCAGCTTGATCGCACAAAAGAATCGACTGCGGCGCGAATACACGCGGCGCCGTACACAACAGACGAAACGCCGAATCAATGAACTCAAAACAGTCATATCCGACGAAATCTCAGTCTGGCGCAGCAGCCAGTGGGAAACAAAAATATCAAAACTCAAGACCCAGGACGACAGTGCCTGGGCCCTGACTAAACGAATTCTAAACAAAACGGATAAAATCCCGCCCCTACAAACAAACAACGGCGTAGTTTTTCAGCCCCAACACAAGGCACAGGCCTTCGCCGACACACTGGAAACAGCTTTCCAGCCTAATATGCAGCCCTGCGACAGGCAATTCACCGCACAAATTTACCGCGAACTTCGTGTTAAATTGCGACAGCCCACAGTCTCTGAGCCCTTGCGAACACAAGCACAAGAAATAAAGCGAGCAATCTAATCAGAAAAATGAAGCCGCGCAAAGCTCCTGGAAACGATGGCATACAAGCTGTTGTTCTTAAACAACTCACAAACGAAACACTTGAATACTTAGCGGAATGCATAAATGCAATGTTTCAATTAAATATTTTCCCCTCTCAGTGGAAAGAAGCACAAGTTATAGTCTTCCACAAACCGGGTAAAGACAAAACACTACCACAAAACTACAGACCAATCAGCCTTTTAAGCACTGTGTCGAAAGTCGCAGAATGCATTATACTAAATCGTCTCAACAGATACATTTGCGATAGCAACATACTGCCTAATGAACAGTTCGGCTTCCGCAGTACTCACTCAACAGTACACCAATTAGTGCGTCTCACAGAAGAGATAACAAGTGCATTTAACGCACACGATTATGTAGTCGCAACGTTTATAGATGTAGAATAAGCCTTCGACAGAGTTTTTCATGCGGGGCTGATTTGTAAACTCTATCAAACAGGATTTCCAGACTGCTACATCAAGCTAGTCGCGTCCTACCTAGCAGACAGAACATTCAGAGTATTCACAGAAGGAGCTCTATCAGACATCAAACAAATACGAGCAGGAGTACCAGAAGGTAGCTTCCTAGGCCCTGTCTTATTTAACATATACGTAAGCGATATGCCACGCCCCACACACCGCCTCGTCAAACTAGGCTGCTACGCAGACGATACGGTGCTGTATAGCAGGTCTCACAACCTCCAGCTAGCCACAGACAGACTACAAGTCGCACTGACCGAGTTCCAACACTGGTGCACGACCTGGCGAATCAAAGTAAATACAACTAAGTCTGAAGCAATTGTGTTTACCCGCAAACGCATTACTCCTGTCGAAAACAGGCCACACATTAGTTTGTTTGACGAAAACATCCCTCACAAAGATGTAGTCAAATATTAAGGCGTACAAATGGACAGGAAACTGCTTTGGCGCAATCACAGACGCCAAACGAACGCAAGCGCAGGCTAGAATCAGTGCCCTATACCCAGTCATGAGTAGGCGACGCGGCAGCACAGTCAAAAATGGCTTGCTGCTTTACAAAGCCCTTATCCGCCCCATCATAACATATGCAGCCCCTGTCTGGGCAACCGCAGCTCGCACACACTTGCCGAAACTACAGCGAATTCAAAACAAATGTTTTCGAATCGCTACAGACGCCCCAGTGTATTGTCCTGTAGAAGCTTTGCATCGCGCAACGGAAACGGAAACTTTGCAAGACTTTTACATTCGTACAACACAAACATTTTACGATAAATGTTTTAACAGTTTAAATCCGCATGTTTCATCACTTGGGAATTATGATCCAGACATAACACAAAAATAAAAACGGTCCGAAATCAATCCTCGCGCATCGCCCCCCGTAGCGATGCGCGATTGGCCGAGCAGCCGGCCAATCACAGCTGCCTGCGGCGGCCGAGGCCGGACCCCAACTACGTGGGTGCGGACTGGTGGGAAAATTTCGCACATACACTTGTATTGCTGGCTGTTCGTCATAGATAGATTTAGTTACTAGCTTTTATCACACTAAAAATTTCGCGTTAAACATGCGAAACTCCTCCCCTGCCCCCTGAACAACACACACAATCTAGATTATAGGTGTCAAAAAAAATTATTTTTTTTGGCATATAGCTTTAAGTACACAACATTTTGCGTTAAACATGCGAAATCAACACACCACAACACCACCAGCGATAAGGACACACAGTGCCAATTCAAAACAGTGCGAAGCACACAGGTGAATGGTTGACCCCCTGGGGTTCTCTACCTGTTGTGTTAGTGCTGACCCTCATGTCTGATGGCACAGCTCGCCTGGCAGGCCTCACCTCCAGTGCCGGCTGTGTTCTGAAAGGCATGAGATTTTGAATTACAGCTTAAATTAATTAATTAACTTAAATTTTTCCTTCTTCGTAATTTTTGGGCTGGCTGGCAGCCTGGCGGGAAACGACTAAAGTCGCCCCCGAAACAACCAGCGCCACCCAAAACAATGCGGACAGCAATGTCCAAGCCCCCAACCCCCCCACATGGTAGACTCTTTTATACTCTGTCCAACTCATCTTCCAGATCCATCCTTCTGTTTTCCCGTAAGCCTCCTGCTTGATATTAATGCATGAAATTTTGCATCCCGCATGTCAGAGCCCAGGGTTTTCCCTGTGTCTATGCAGGTTTTACCTGGGCCCAACTTATCTAGTTTTAGCCTAGTATAGTCAGTGAGGGGAGTTAGCTATAGCGCCAATCGCTGCCATGGCTGGCCAATCCCCTCCTAGCACACGATGCATGCTACCCCTCCTGCATGGCTAATACCCTGCATGATTAGAGCGTATGGGCTTCGGCCTGAGACGCACTTTGTCTCCCTCCCTAACCCGGAACCCTCCCCAACACACTTAGATTTAATTTAGGTTAGGAAAAATAAAAAAAAATAAAAAATCGTGGGCGGGACATCCCACTTCCATCCTAGCTACCGAGTCGTGAGCATCGTCGGAGTGCGGCCCTGCCTCCTCTCTGCGCGTCGCTTCGCCTCGTTAGCTCCGCGGACACAAGAGTTACAGCCGGCCTGAAGAGGTTATAAATCCCAAAAGGTCACCTCGAGCCTAGCCCGTTTGGGTCAGCGGCGAGTCCTCTTACACCGAGATAGCACTACAACATTTACTTCAGACTGCCCCTAGCAAACACCGAACACAGGACTCTCCCATGGCTTCCCACCCCTCCCACGACCGAGCCTCTGGACCGGCCCTGAGGGGGGTCAGCGGAATGAACGAGCAGGGACTCCCAGCTAGGTCCATGCCAGAACAAATACCGCCCGGTGCAGCCTATCCTGGCGGCAGTTTCCAGCCCGACAAGCTCAGCACATTGACTCTACTCGTTTCCTCCCAGGACAATACAGATACAACCATGGATACGGCAAACTACCCAGACTCAGACTGCGAATCTGTTGCATCTAGGTCTTCTAGGTCCTCTGTAAAATCCATCACAGTGTCAGCTGAATCGTACAGCGCATCTTTGCGGGATCGTGCAAGGTGGGAGAGGGAGCAACACGAGAAAACCCAAGACTGGCAACAGCAAACAAAAAGGCAGCGGAAACTTCCGCAGGCGACCACGGTCTCGAACTCGAACCGCTACGCGCCACTTGCTAACACAGCGCCCCCCCCCCCCCCCCCCCACGACAGGGTCAGTACTTGAGTCAGCGCCTCGCACACACAGCGCTATCACACGCGAGCCTGTGTCAGCTGCATCGACCACCCAGACAGTGACAACACAAAACACAGCAGCCACCCCTGGCATACAGGGCGTTGCAGCACAGCCTGCCACCCCGCGCGCCAAGAAAATTAACAAACATGCTCTGAGGCTGGTCATCCCCGATACCATTCTCTACAACCAGCTCGTCACTCGCGTGCGAGCCTTGGCCCCTGGCGGCGCACAAATCGCTCTTGTGCGGGAGGGACTTCAGATCGCTTGCGAGCACGAGCAGGCCTACCAACTGATCAAACTATTTCTCGACTCTGCCCCCATTCCGTACTACACGTTCAGCACGGCATCAGAGCTGCCACAAAAAGTGGTAATAAAAATGGCCAAACAAACACCCACAGCTGCTATCAAAGAGGACCTCGAGGCGCGCGGGTACTCAGTCCTCGATGTATACCAGTTCAAGGCTCGAACCACAGACCCTGTCGATCCCACTCACTCCTGGGAGGAGCCCCTTCCCCGCTTCTGTGTAACTGCAAGTAAAAATGACACACTGCCGCCACTCACGACACTATCTGTCATCAATATGACGAAAGTCGTTGTCACACAATACAAAAAACGAGTTTCTGATGTCACCCAATGCAATAAATGCTGGCAGTTTTTGCACACCAAGAACTTCTGCCGCCTGGCGACACGATGCAAACACTGCGCCGGGCCCCACACTCACGCCGCCTGCCTAAATATTGACAAAAACCCAAATTGCGCCAATTGCAAAGGGAAAGGAATACATGAGGGAAAAACTAAACTTTTCCCAGTGTACCTCAAACATGTCCAGGCCAGACAGGATTCCGCGAACTCGCGAGCTGAAAAACTTAAGCAGTGTCCCTCAGATCACGCCAGCCAGCTTCCCACTTTTCGCAACAGTACCACCTACAAAACCAGTTCGGCCCACAGTTTATTACGCACAGGTGGCTAACAATAGTACGAAAACTGGCGATTACACCGCCCCCCCCCCCCCCCAAACTCCCTGCCACTCCCCCGGGCCATCCTCTCTCGGCGACTGTGGTGGAATTCCGTCCGCACTCTCCGATCTCCAAGACCTGCTAAAATTCCTTCGCGAAACCAATTTTGCTTCCTTCATGGCACACCTAAAACCATTCATGCTCCTCGCCAATACTGTCGCTGATCCTTCCATGAAAACTCTCCTGCTGGTTCAGGCCCTGGCAACCTTCACGGGCTGCGAGTAAGGTCGTGAATTCCCTGAAATAACCGTAAATACCTACTCCTACGCCACGGGAATCCCGCACCGCGTATCAATCCACGGAAAACACCGCGGCCAGCCCGCAGAGCGGACTGAGCTGTGATTGGCTGGAGCCAAATACACACAGCCAATCAGAGCGAAGCACCGACTTCGACGAATTCTAGCCAGTTTTTTCAACTCAAAAACACGCGGTACTTCTCGCATACACAATATTAATACTTATAGTAATAAATACACAGGAATTAAAAATTTATTAAAAATCCGCACGCAGTTTAAATTAATGTTAAGTCAGAAAAACTGAGCAAATAATTGGCCAGAACCAATTCCCTTTCACACCTGACGAAGCACCGACTTCGACAAACGTCCGGCCATTAATAACTAATTAAATTCCACACAAATTAATTAATTCATATATTATTTAATTAAAAATTAACTACCAAATTTTATTATTATATAGGAGACATGGTCGTATTCCACGATCACAGACTAACTTGCAACAAATAATTTCGGCTAAATGCTTAAACTCACGTACGAAAGACCCACAATATTCAAAATTACGACTGTTTTAGGGAAAATGTGCAGGAGGGTAATCCTGCACTCTCCCTCATCCTCAGTGTGCGGGGGGGGGGGGGGGGGGGAGAAAAACAAAAAGTAACCCGGGGGAAAATTGCCAACACTTTTCTCCTGTTAGATAACTGCTGGGAGTGTGCTCGCTACCCAGAAAAACCACTGACTGCCGAGAGGGGGAGGGGGAATATTCCTCTAACCCCTCACGCACTTGTAAGATGACTAAAAGGGAGGACAAGAGCCCCTCACAGGACTTGTACCTCCCCCGCGCTGAGGGGCTTCGCCCCAGTGATGACAAGCGGCGCGCGGCGGGAGGGACATCCGTAGTGGGACAATTTCGTGCGTGCAGCCAGCGTTCATCGATTTATTAGACGGTGTCACGTCAAAAAATTATATGTAACTCTATATATTATTGTTATCTTTATTAATCAAATTAATCAACGTTTCTATTATACGCCCATTTCCATCATTCGCTTTTAAATGCTATTTATTTAAGAAATGGAAAACTATTATTAAGAATTAGAAAAAAGATTAGCTTACAACTTTAGGCAGTATAATGTTATTGCTATTATCTTACTGTTCACTGAAGATAGTAGTAATCGCCAATGTAACGACACCGTCACGTCTTTGACAGTCGAACTATTTTTAGTTACATTTTATCTAGAGCATCAAATACCAACAGGAATATTTCACAATGCAGTAATTTCATAAAAGGATTTTTATAAAATACCTTATTTTCTTTATAAGGAAAATAAAAATAATCTCGTGCGTGACATGCATTAACTACAATTTATTCTAACTTATAACGGATATAAATAAGCAATTTTAAAAGAGATCGGTAACATCTGATATTTTTACAATTATCTTCAAAATGGTTTGCTTTTTCATGAAGTGTACGAAAAAAACCAAAGTAAAAAGGTTTTTGAGAAGTTACAGTTTATTTTTCAATGTCATGTGTGGGACACTGAACACCCAATGTATGATTTAGAACATAAAGTGTTCTGAAATATGAAGTAAAAAATTTAAAATTCGCACTCCTAGCAAGGAAGTCAGCTATTTATTTCCTTAAAAAAAAGAACAACGATTTTCTTTTGATAACATTTTAAGCAACATTATTATTTCAAAAGATGTAACAGAAAAACTCTTTATACATTTTACTTTTTATAAGGAAACTGCTATTACTTTTTTAAAAATAAAATACTACATGTGTAGTGATGTGTTAATTTGTATAACTTTAACTAGCCCTTTTAAATAACACCGATGAAAACTTGGCTAACGATTTATTGTTAAGACTATCTTTCCTAGGTAGCCATCTCTATTTTCCTAAGAAATTTAAGTTTTTTGAATAGGCCTACACTTATGATCTCGCCATGCCTACATATTTATACTTCTAGTAAGTATGTAACTTACGAGGAAACTTAACACATTCCGCTAAAGTGAAGAATAATTAAAACTGAAATAAAACGTATATGATTCAATATTTCATACTATAAAATAGTATACCTCGAATACTTGGTAAAAGGCCATGGAAAGGTTTTACAACCTTTCTTGTTAAAAAGAAGCTTTATGAGTCAAGTTCTTTTCTTTAAAATAGTAGAACGTTTAATTATACTTGTTTTTCACGCTTCTTTTGCTTTGTTTTACAGACTTGAATTTATGTAACCATATATCGTGTAAGGTATGAATAAAAGTGAATGTTTCAGAATTGAGTAAAAGTAAAAAAATTGTTTTAAAGAAACATTAATCATGTGTTGTTCAGAATTAATTTTTTTCATGTTTATGTATTTATTCATTTGAAAATAGGAAATATGAGCGTTGTACAATCATTTTAAGTGTTCATATTCATGTGATTTTTAATTTTATATGATATATAGGAATTTATAAATTTTAAGTTATCACTGTGCCACATCATTTTAATGAAGGCCACTTAAAAAAAATTAATGCCACTATGTAACTTGCTCCTATAGGTTATGAGTAGAGGCACACATATTTTGCAGAAAAATGTTTTATGCCAAGCTATTTTTCTCACCTTTATGTTTGGTACAGCAATTTTACTTCGGTTTATGTGGCGAATAATAGACGTTCGGTAGAGCATTGGCTTCATTATCATTGCTCCAGTGAAGCGTGAAAAAGCACATCTCACCAACCATAGCCAGAAATAAAAGAATCTCTACAAGTTTGATATATTTTCACAGTGCCAGAACAGTAGCAAAGTAACTTGATGCACAGGATTTTTTCTCTCCACTGAATAATGTTACTTTTTGCTAAGAGTGTGTAAAGTACAGATCCGGACAGGATGAGTAGATTATTTTAATGTATATATATATTTATAAGTTAATATTTACACTTTTTATGTAATTACAATAGTTTTAATGTATGTCCAAAAAGTAATCACACTTTCTTAAGTCCACTATTTTTACTCTACCCACTCTACACTCAAACATATTAGGTAAACTATAGATATTTTTACAATGTGATACAATTGATTGTGCAAAACAAAGATGCCAATTTTTACATTAAAATAAAACCTCCATCAAACAGCATTGATTGGACCAATCGGTCAATTCACTGAGATATAAAAAAGTAAATAAACGAGCTTGTGTAACAAAATACAATCATGCAACGGTCTTAACAACGATCTCAGTTCACACACGTACACATTATATACATATATCACTTTAATGGTGTGAGTCTTCTTAGAGGCAGTCAAATTTTCCCGAAAGACAAAGTTCACCTGTGAATCACGTGTGTACCAGTACGAACGCTCCAACGCTCCTATGCAACTGGATCAGCGACTGCCCGCCGCTGTCGGAACTGTGGGAGCTGTAGTCTCTCAGCGCGATGTACCTGCAGGACCGGACACTGGTGATGGCGCCGGTATGGGACACTAGTGATCCAGCGTGAAAGGGCTCTTAGCGCTGTCACTAGTTTAGACCTCAGATACGCAGGAGCGGTTACAGGGTTCACTTGTGGGAAGGGCACCGGAAATTTCAATACACCATCCCAATAAAATCTGGGAATGAGACTTCATATCTATATATCTTCGTAGTCTATGTAATTTACACAGACTATGTTATTAACAGTTAAGTTATACAAACGTGCATGCATTTTCACATAAAAGAAAATATCTCATCGCTCATTAGACTGCAATAAGGTATGCCTGCACTAGCGACTGTTTCAGGGGCGAATATTCTACATAAGCATTGTAAGCAGCGCTTACAGTTTGAAAATGTCCTACATATGTGGTAATGCATTCTGAAGTGGCATCTATCAATGATAAATGCTGGAATAGCTAAAACACAGTCTGTTATCATACCGCCTCATTGACGCCTCGCTGTTTGTAATTGTTAGACCGTGGACACCCCTCCCTAACCGCACGGCATCCCTACAGGCTGGCTGAAGCCGGCCGAGCTGCCTACTCGCCCTCACCCCTCTACAGCAGCGCGACACCCCTCTGTAAGCACTTCTCCTCTTGAATACAGGCAGCTGTGAGCTCTTATTGGCCAGACCGTCACCCCCTCCCTCGAATGTGCGTGCCAGAGGGAGGGCGGAGGTCCGCTCAGCTGGGCATCCCGTTACCATCCGCCTGTAAGTTGTCAACCCAGCCGTGCACGCTGTAAGCAGATAGCTTCCTGCTTGCAGCCACTATCAGCCGACTGGAAATTCAGACACCGCTTATCGAAGCGGGGAAAGGGGAAACTCTCCTCTACGACGATCTTAGCACCATGATTGTCCTGTCAACAGCTTTCTTGTTTTAATCATGTAACGTACAGCGATTGTCAATAATTGAAACGTGGTTAAAGTGCGAGATATTATAAACGCATCAGGAACAAGGTTTAGACATTTTTTTTAATTTTATGTGGTGTTAAAAATGCATTGAAAGGGTAGAACAATTTCAGCAATATCTTGAGAAACTACGTGATAGTTTCTATGATTTCTGGTGCAAAATTGAGGATAATTTGGTAGCTTGACAGAAGATAGTCAGCCCAAAAAAAGAATAGATAGATGACATTTCGGATGACAAGAATACTTGTTACAGACGATTATATTTTGAAATCATAGACACAATTAAAGAAAAAATAAGTAAAGCTTTGGTGATATTGGCAGTCTCTTCTTCATTGGTTTGCTCAATTTCATTGAGTTTTCTGTTTATTCACGATCATTTCCCGAAAAACTATTCCAGTCCTTAAAATTTTCTTATGGAAAATTCTTCGATTATGCCAGACTGAGAAGCGAACTTTCCGTGGTTTATTCTTCAAAAGAATTTCACAAGAACAGCGTGGCCGAGTTACATAAATATTTGTACTTGAATGATTTGCACGAAACTCTTCCCGATGCATAGAAACATTTGTTTGGTGTTGACGATTCCGACCACTATTTCATCTGCAGAAAGATCCTTCTGTCCTGAAGATAATAACATATACAGGTATTTCCGTAACTCTCAAGGGCAATCGAGGGTCTCAGCATTGTCTTTGTTATCAATTGAAAAAAAAAAGGTATTGTAAGACATAACAAAAAATAATACGTTTTACGACGATGTGATCAACATGTTTGCGAAGCAGGGCCGTCGAAATCAGCTTATATATAAGTAGTGACTGAACACTTGGGTTACGTTTGGTATTTTTAGAACTAAAAACATTAGTGCATAGCTTTCCTTTCATGACACAGAGAATGAAGTACATGAGCGTCGTCCATCTTGGCGGAGCGAGTCACCACCAGTACCAGGCTCATCAAATCTGAGTGTGAGTTTAATCTACTATGGCAGGGATTTACATCCACTCGTGATAAATTAGTAAATAAACATTATAAACATTTTACTAAAACAAAATTCTCTATTCCTTAGGCATGTTGGTTTTCTGAACTGTCTCCTAGTAGTAAGTTCGTAATGATTTAGTAATTTAAGTTAAAATGGTTTAATGCATTGCTTACACATTCAATCAACCCACATATCGCCACTGGACTGTTCCCTTGTAATATTGGTAGCCGCCTGCAAGAGAAGCAACTGCCTATTAAGGGGCCCGCCTACCTGGGCACACATACGGTGTGCAGAGCTTCAGGAAAAACAACGCGATTTCAAAACTACTCAAGATATCCGAGTGGGGCCTGTTTACGAATAGCATTTAAGAGTTCGCTGAGGCCCGAAAAGTACTTTTAAGTTCGGATTAAGTTTTTAAACTGTATTTTTAGAAGCGTTAAAATGCCTAAAACGCGTGTTTTCAGAGTAATTTTTAGGCATAAAACAATCAGTACAAATTCTTGAAAGCACTTAAGGGGCTTGCATAACACCTTTATCTTCATTTCTCCGCCATATAATGTTACGGTCACCGCTCAAATTTCATAGTTATCCTGTGACGACGAGACGAATGCGCGCCAGTTCAGAGCCTTGCGCTTAGAGGCTATACCGCGCTGGAAGCACCAGCGAGCGTCGCGCTTATCATCCCGCCTCACTGACACACATACACCCCTGACGAGGCGGGGCCCTTAAGGGGCCCGCCTACCTGGGCACACATACGGTGTGCAGAGCTTCAGGAAAAACAACGCGATTTCAAAACTACTCAAGATATCCGAGTGGGGCCTATTTACGAATAGCATTTAAGAGTTCGCTGAGGACCGAAAAGTACTTTTAATTTCGGATTAAGTTTTTAAACTGTATTTTTAGAAGCGTTAAAATGCCTAAAACGCGTGTTTTCAGAGTAATTTTTAGGCATAAAACAATCAGTACAGATTCTTGAAAGCACTTAAGGGGCTTGCATAACACCTTTATCTTCATTTCTCCGCCATATAATGTTATGGTCACCGCTCAAATTTCACAGTTATCCTGTGACGACGAGAAGACTGCGCGCCAGTTCAGAGACTTGCGCTTAGAGGCTATACCGCGCTGGAAGCACCAGCGAGCGTCGCGCTTATCATCCCGCCTCACTAACACACATACACCCCCGACGAGGCGGGCCCCTTAAGGACTCGCCTCTACAGACACGAATATGATTCCACGTACTGAAGACTAACAGCCTCGCCTATCTCAGTACCAACAAGCGCGGAGATCCACTGAAATGCCTCCGTAAATATAATAAAGACAACTGATATGAATATTTATCTGATAATCATTTCCTTCTCGTAAAAGTATTTTGAATGTAGTTTCGTAATAAGTAAAATAAGTTCATGTGGCATAATAATTTTATAGATATATAATTCCAACCATTTTTGTTTCTCACGAACAACAGAATAACATTTTCTTCCGGCTAGAAGTCATTAACCTACGGCACAAGTCATAGAAGGTTTTTATGTTGATATAAGTGTATGTTGGCGGATGTTTATTGATGTGAGAAGGGTGTCGTTGCACATTTGAATGGCGCTGGAAAAATAATAGCTAAATATATTACGCACTTTGCATACATATATATGTATATAAAACAATAATGAAATAGAAAAAGCTATAAATAATTAAAGAATGAAAGATTCACTCAGTGTATATGAGTGTTTAACTCGTTTTACTTCCAAAGTAACACTAAAAAAATTTCAACCCACACAAAATATGGTGGGAAAACGAATATCAGAGTGGTTTTTTTCTACATAAAGAGCCTACAGCATCTTATATGTCAATGGCAGTTACGATGAAATAGCCGATGATCAAAACTTAATATGTTTAACATTAAAACTAACTACCAGCAATAGCCAACAAACGAAAGTCAACCGGACTTACAAACAACTGTCCACCACCATCACTGGCCACGAACATTTAGAAGTTATAACCTAACTTACAACTGTCACAAAAACAACTAATAGAAGATTAAATTTTACTGTAATGTATTCAATCTCAATCAAATTTACTTGCAGTGAATACAGGATTGCTGCCCGAATTACACAAGTACATTTAAAGAACACTGAAGTATGATAAATAATTGTGGCAAGTACTTTTCTTATATTCTCAATGGAGTTCCTTAAGGCATTCCAGTATGATTGTGTGATTAAAGGAAGTGCATAAAGATAGATAATTCGTAGGCTATATAAAATTATTAGAAAGTATATTCAATTGTCGTGTCTTTAAAGAGCGTACAATACATGTTAATCGATTTTAAGGTACGACTGACTTACAATCGTAATATCAGATAGTTATTTCTTAGCTAACAGTGAAGAGTATGAGGAGTTAATAAAGGCATAGTTGTTTAACACCGTGAATTAATGATCTACATACAACTAATTTGAAAAAATATTTCTTTCCCTCAATTTTAAACATGAATCATCTTTAAAAACATTAAAAAAAATGTTAATGTATTTAAATTAAGAACATCTTGTATATATTTATAAAATAATGATCGTTTTTACAACCATCCCAGAGCAGATATGATCAAATATAGAATAAATCCAATACCAACAAAATGAGCTTTATTTATGGGGCGATGTTAACACACAAGCGGCGCGCACAATAAACAAAGAATATACCCTGTTATTTTGTCTATCGTGCTCTTTGTTGACGGGAAAGAAGCAGATAGCGTTTCCATAACTCTGTATTTTTCACGGGAATTTAGGGCAAGAAACGAACATCTATTCCCAGAAGCTTGGACAGCACATGTGAGTTTAAAGTGAGGGTAGAGACCCCTACAGTTATAACCTTATCTTCCAAACCGAAGTAGTTTATTGCTGCTGTCACCCCTAGCGCTGGTATCTGTAACGTTTCACATGAAACTATAAACAACCACAGTGTGGAGTTCAGGCATTCTAGCTGTACAAAAATATTTTTTCCTGACATTTTAAAGACAAAAAGGAGATTCTAAATGAGTTCCTGAACGATCAGTGGTAGACATTTTTTGTAGAAGTCAGAGAAGTGTTGTGGTGCAAACAGATAAAAGCCAACACCAAGCACAACTCCCTCAGCCTATTGAACACACGTGTGCCATGCTGCGAGATAAGAAACCTGTAAAAACGTTCAGTAACTATTTAGTGCAGCTAAATGATATGGTAATAAATAATAGTTTCAAAAACAAAAACACGCTTTATATAGAAAACCAAACTAAAAAAAATAGAAAATATATTTTAATAAATTTGAATTACGAATAGTGTAAAATAAGATATTTTTAATGGGTGGTCACCAACTAGACGAATATAATATATGCTATAACATTTTATGTAATGCAGCACAAATTATGAAATATTGGCTTTGATCAGCAATAATTGAGCACTAGTTCTAGGCATAGGATGTTTTAAAAAAAAAATTAATAATTTAATGGGTGGTCGCCAATTTGTCGAATAAACTATATGCTATAACTTTTTATGTAAGGCATCAAAAATTCTCTTTTTTACGTCACAAATTAGCACAAATTGAGCACTAATTTAGACAATTTTGAACATTTAATTCCTATGTGTGGTCGCCAACTTGACTCATGTACAAAGAGAATTAAGGGCTATAACTTTTAGGTTTACTTGTTTACAAATCGCAAAATTTTGGTGAATGGCAGAACAAATTGAGCACTAATTCGTGACATGAAGTTCATTCAAAAAATTGGTTTTCCTTAGGTGGTGCCAACTTGACGAACATACTATACGCAATTACTTGTTATGTAATGCAGCACAAATTATGAAATTTTGGATGTGATAAGCTCTAATTGAGCACTAATTCGTAACATAGAATTATTTTAAAAACGGAAATTTTTAATGGGTGGTACCCAAATTGACGAACGTACTATATGCTATAACGTTTTATATAATGCAGCTGAAAAAATGAAATTTTGGCAATTATCAACACTTATTGAGCAAGAATTAGTGGCATAGTGTGTTTTCAAAAAAATTGATAATTTAATTGGTGGTCGCCAAATTGACGAACATACTATAGGCTATAACTTTTTATGTAATTCAGCACAAATTCTCTTTTTTACGACACAAATTAGCACAAATTGAGCACTAATTTTTGACAAATTTTTAACTTTGAATTCCAATGTGTGGTCGCCAACATGACACATGTGCAAAACGAATTAAGGGCTATAACGTTTAGGTTTACATTGCACAAATCTCAAAATTTTGGCGTCGGGCAGCACAAATTGAGCACTAATTCGTGGCATAGAGTGTTTTCAAAAATTGATATTTTTAATGGGTGGTCGCCAACTTGACTAACATACTATACGCAAAAACTTTTTATGTAATGGAGCACAAATTATCTTTTTTATGGCACAAAATAGCACTAATTGAGCACTAGTTTTTTACAAATTTTGAACTTTAAATTCCCATGCGTGGTCGCCAAGTTGACACATGTGCAAAACGAATTAAGGGCTATAACTTTTTGGTTTACGTTGCGATAAGCTCGAAATTTTGGCATCTGGCAGCACAAATTGAGCACTAATTCGTGAGAAAAATTCATTTCGAAAAATTGATATTTTCCTTGACGTCAAGTTGGCGACCAACTTACTATATGCTATAACTTTTTACGTAATGAAGCACAAACTCTGATTTCTACGGCACAAATTAGCACAAATTGAGCACTAATTCGTGACAAATTTTGACCTTGAAATTCCAATGTGTGGTCGCCAGCTGTCAATTCACTTCAAACATATCAAGGGCTATAACTTTTTAGTTTACTTTGCGATAAGCTCGAAATTTTGGCATCTCGCAGCACAAATTGAGCACTAATTCGTGATATAAAATTCATTCCAAAATATTAATATTTTCCTTAAGTGGTCGCCAACTTGACGTCAAGTTGGCGACCAACTTACTATATGCTATAACTTTTTACGTAATGCAGCACAAACTCTGATTTCTACGGCACAAATTAGCACAAATTGAGCACTAATTCGTGACAAATTTTGACCTTGAAATTCCAATGTGTGGTCGCCAGCTGTCAATTCGCTTCAAACATATCATGTGCTATAACTTTTTAGTTTACGTTGCGATAAGCACGAAATTTTGGCATCTCGCAGCACAAATTGAGCACTAATTCGTGATATAAAATTCATTCCAAAAAATTGATATTTTCCTTGGGTGGTCGCCAAATTGACGTCAAGTTGGCGACCAACTTACTATATGCTATAACTTTTTACGTAATGCAGCACAAACTCTGATTTCTACGGCACAAATTAGCACAAATTGAGCACTAATTCGTGACAAATTTTGACCTTGAAATTCCAATGTGTGGTCGCCAGCTGTCAATTAGCTTCAAACATATCAACGGCTATAACTTTTTAAATTACGTTGCGATAAGCTCGAAATTTTGGGATCTGGCAGCACAAATCGAGCACCAATTCGTGATATAAAATTCATTCCAAAAAATTAATATTTTCCTTAAGTGGTCGCCAACTTGACGTCAAGTTGGCGACCAACTTACTATATGCTATAACTTTTTACGTAATGCAGCACAAACTCTGATTTCTACGGCACAAATTAGCACAAATTGAGCACTAATTCGTGACAAATTTTGACCTTGAAATTCCAATGTGTGGTCGCCAGCTGTCAATTAGCTTCAAACATATCAACGGCTATAACTTTTTAAATTACGTTGCGATAAGCTCGAAATTTTGGGATCTGGCAGCACAAATCGAGCACCAATTCGTGATATAAAATTCATTCCAAAAAATTAATATTTTCCTTAAGTGGTCGCCAACTTGACGTCAAGTTGGCGACCAACTTACTATATGCTATAACTTTTTACGTAATGCAGCACAAACTCTGATTTATACGGCACAAATTAGCACAAATTGAGCACTAATTCGTGACAAATTTTGACCTTGAAATTCCAATGTGTGGTCGCCAGCTGTCAATTCACTTCAAACATATCAAGGGCTATAACTTTTTTAATTACGTTGCGATAAGCTCGAAATTTTGGCTTCTGGCAGCACAAATTGAGCACTAATTCGTGATATCAAATTCATTCCAAAATATTAATATTTTCCTTAAGTGGTCGCCAACTTGACGTCAAGTTGGCGACCAACTTACTATATGCTATAACTTTTTACGTAATGCAGCACAAACTCTGATTTCTACGGCACAAATTAGCACAAATTGAGCACTAATTCGTGACAAATTTTGACCTTGAAATTCCAATGTGTGGTTGCCAGCTGTCAATTCACTTCAAACATATCAAGGGCTATAACTTTTTTAATTACGTTGCGATAAGCTCGAAATTTTGGCTTCTGGCAGCACAAATTGAGCACTAATTCGTGATATCAAATTCATTCCAAAATATTAATATTTTCCTTAAGTGGTCGCCAACTTGACGTCAAGTTGGCGACCAACTTACTATATGCTATAACTTTTTACGTAATGCAGCACAAACTCTGATTTCTACGGCAAAAATTAGCACAAATTGAGCACTAATTCGTGACAAATTTTGACCTTGAAATTCCAATGTGTGGTCGCCAGCTGTCAATTCGCTTCAAACATATCAAGTGCTATAACTTTTTAGTTTACGTTGCGATAAGCACGAAATTTTGGCATCTCGCAGCACAAATTGAGCACTAATTCGTGATTTAAAATTCATTCCAAAAAATTGATATTTTCCTTGGGTGGTCGCCAACTTGACGTCAAGTTGGCGACCAACTTACTATATGCTATAACTTTTTACGTATTGCAGCACAAACTCTGATTTCTACGGCACAAATAACCACAAATTGAGCACTAATTCGTGACAAATTTTGACCTTGAAATTCCAATGTGTGGTCGCCAGCTG